>NW_007248414.1:80786-117999 GCF_000164805.1 Carlito syrichta
ACCACGCCTGGCTAGTTTTTTATTTATTGTAGAGATGAGGTCTCGCCAAGTTGCCCAGGCTAGTCTTGAACCCATGGGCTCAGGCAATCTATTCGCCTCAGTCTCCCAAAGTGCTGGGATTTCAGGCTGAGCCATCAAGGCTGGCCTTTTTTTATTTTTGTAGAGACAAGGTCTCGCTGTGTTGCCCAGTATGACCTCAAACTCCTGAACTCATGCGATCCTCACAGCTCGGCCCCCTTACAGGCATGAGCCACTGCCCTGGTGAAAAGAAAATATTAAATGTGGAGGAGAAATGGCATTTTTGCTATCTGGTCTACTATACAATAAGATCATGCACATCTTTAAGCATATAACAAACAAATATGTAAGCACATTAATATTTCATCTGTCCTTTAAGAACAGACAGAAATAAAGATTTTGTTAAACAAAAATGAAAACTAGAGGGAAAAATCCTCAAGACTGAAAAAACTGCCTGGAGAAAATTTCTGGTGACAACCTTTGCCTTTGTTCCAGTCTGAATAGGAGAGCATGCCCTCTGTTCAAAGTAGGTGTTCACAAGGGTAAAATGGTAGGAGTTGTTCCTTTCTCTCCCTTTGGCTACCATTGTGAAGTGATGAAAAGAAAGTAAACCTGATTCAGTTTCTGATAAATGATAATTATATGCATTCTCAAAGACCAGCAAATTACCTGGGCTAAATGCCATTTCTGGAAGCTTCACTTCGAAGATGATGCTGTGGGCAACGTCTCTCGCCCCCTGCATGGTGCGGTCCCGGAAGCAAAGGACTTCAACAGACTGGAAACTGCTACTCCTGTTGTCATGCCCCGGGTTTTCATTTATTTATTTATTTATTTTTAAGGAAGGAAAAGAAAGAGCTCACATAAGAGCTTCAGCAATCCAGTTGAGAGAATTCAATTCTTTGTAATTTTGCCTCTCTGATACCCTCATGGGATGGCCTTAACCTTTGAAAGATTTTGAACATATTCATATATGCTTCCTCTATCCAAGCATTTAGAGGCTAAACAATGAATTGGCTATGATTTCTTTCTAGGTGAATTTCATATAACAACCACATTGCACATAAATAATTCTAACAAATGAAACTTTTAAATGCAGGGGAATGCTCCACAAGATATTTATTTATTTATTTTTTTGTTTTGTTTTTTTGAGTTGGAGTCTCACTCTGTCACCCAGACTGGAGTGCAGTGGCCGCTCCCGGCCACCGCAGCCTCGACCTGCTGGGCTCCGGCGATCCTTCCGCCTCAGCCTTCCGAGTAGCCGGAATTACAGGCGCGCGCTACCACGCCCGGCTCATTTTTTGATTTATTGTAGAGATGAGGTCTCGCAGCCCAGGCGGGTCTCGAGCCTGCGGGCTCAGGTAATCCACTCACCTCAGCCTCCCAAAGGCGCGGGATTACAGGCTGAGCCACCGAGCCCGGCATTTAAAAAGAACTGCTAAGACACAGGTTCTCTGGTCTCCCTCTCAGCTGAATTTCCTTTTTTTTTTTGAGTTGGAGTCTCACTCTATCTCCCAGACTGGAGTGCAGTGGCTGCTCCCGGCCACCGCAGCCTCGACCTGCTGGGCTCCGGCGATCCTTCCGCCTCAGCCTTCCAGGTAGCTGGAACTACAGGCACACGCTACCACGCCCAGCTAATTTTTGATTTATTGTAGAGATGAGGTCTCGCCAAGTTGCCCCGGCGCGTCATGAACCCGTGGGCTCAGGCAGTCCACTCACCTCAGCCTCCCAAAGGCATGGGATTACAGGCTGAGCCACCGAGCCTGGCTGAATTTCCATTTTATGAAGGAGCACCTTGGTCAGGAGTTGGGAAGTCCATGTGCACTATACAGACTTACCACTTGGATAACAGATTGTCCCACAGAGGGGACAATCTATAACTTATCTGTCTTTGTATTTTTAAATAAACATTACTGTTTAAGTAAAGCAGACACACAAAAAGCAAAAAGGAGCTTGTCTCAGTAACAACTACTCAAGTCTTCATTGGTTTTGCCTGTTTTGAACTTTACATAAGTGGAATCATAGATGTAATTTTTTAGGTCCAACATTGTATTATTTTAGGTTCTCAACATTATGTTTTTAAAATTCATCCATGATGATATATGTATCAATAGTTCATTCGCATTCTCTACAACATGGTTTTCCTCGTAAGGGATATACTACAACTTATTAGTCATTTCTTTATTGCAGGGCATGTGGGTTATTCCCAGTTTTTGGTTAAGAACAATGATTCTGTAAACATTCTTGTATATGTGTTTTTCTTGTATCTGTGTATGCATTTCTGTGACTTGAAAGTAACGTCACTGAGTCATAAATATTTTTAATATGTTAGATACTGCCAAACATTTTTCCAGCAGCGTTTAAGAGTTCCAATCACTCCACATCTTCAGCAACAACTGGTATGGTCCTTTGTGTTGTCCTTTTGGTGGGCATGTAGTAGCATTTCATTATGGCTTTAATTTTATTTTCTTGATGACTAAAGATGTTGAGCATCTTTTCAAATGTATATTGGCCTTTTAGATACCCTCTGTTTTAATTATTTTGGGGTTAGAAAAAATAGAGGACGATAGTAACAGGAAAAATCCTATCTGAAAGCAACCCAGACAGCTGAAAAGGAAGGCTATAGAATTTCAGTGTCAGAACTTCTGGTGACCCACCTTACCACAGGCTAAAATATCTTTAACACAAAGTGGTAAGTCTACAGCTCTCTCACAGACATGCTTACTGGCTCACCAGTATGGAAAGTGGATTACGACTGACTTATTGATTTACTATCTAGTCTCCATGCCCGAAATGAAAATAATACATTTGGGAAAACAGAGATACAGACATAGGCAGACACACTGTCAAACACATACAGACAAAGATAGACAGACAGACACACACACACTCTTGTAAATACCATCTGTGGGCTGCTAGGACCAAAAAATTCCTCAAAGGCCATCCAGGGTACTGGGCTAAGTTACAGGGATCATATACACCAATTGTTATCTGTGAACAGAAAAGACTTTCTAAGTGAGTCAAGTATCATGTCAGAGTCACAATACAGACATTGCTAATACTTCTTTGCTTTTTTATGTTTTCTGCAAAACATTAAAAGTTAGACATCTGGTGAAAGGCTACAGGTAAGCGAAAAGATCTCACACTGGACAACAGAACTTTTGAGGGAAAGAGCTGTCAATTTTTTCTCTGCACCCCCTGTACATGCATTGGGCCTGGCTGAGAGCAAGAGCTAGATATATTTAGAAGGAAGAAAGGTAAGGAATGAAGTCAGGACTTATATATAGAAAATCCTCTCTTAAGAAATATAATCTGTTAAAATAGCTAATTTCTATGTAATGAGAAAATCAAAGTCAGGTGCAGTAGCTCATGCCTGTAATCCCAGCCCCCCAAAGAGGCCAAAGTGGGAGGATTGCATGATCCCAGGAGTTTGCGACCAGTCTAGGCAACAAAGTAAGACATTGTCTCTACACAAAATAAAAAAATTAGCCAGGTGTTTGTAGTACCAACTACTCGAGAGGCTGAGGCGGGAGGATTGCTTGAGCCTGGGAGGTCAAGGCTGCAGTGAGCTGTGATTGTACCACTGCACTTCAGCCTGAACGACAAAATGAGACCCAGATTTTAAAAAAAGAATATCAAAGAAGGGCCCCTACCACTGTAAGTCTACAGTCAGATCAAATTAAAAAGTCAGTTACCTTTGATTTTTGCTAACATATATTTTCTCCTGTCCCTTTCCCATCCCACTCCAACCCTGACCTCTATCTGGAAAGCTCTATTCAATTTAAAATACCATTTCTTCAGTGAAGCCTTCCCCAATTTCTATGGTTCTTTGAGCATTATTTATACCACTTTTCATTTTTTCTTCCTTTTTTTTTTTTTTACCACTTCTCCCTCTGTAACCAAGGCTGGAGTGCAGTAGTGCAATCCTAGCTCACTACAGTCTCGAATTCCTAGGCTCCAGCAATCCTCGTGCCTCAGCCTCCTGAGTACCTGGGACTACAGGTGCATGTCACCATGGCCAGCTATTTATTTTATTTTTTGTAGAGACAAGATCTTGCTATGTTGCCCAGGCTGGTCTTGAACTCCTGTCCTCAAGAGATCCTCCTGCCTTGGACTACTAAAGTACTGAGATTACAGGCATGAGCTACCATGTCCTCCCCATTTTTCACTTTTTCTGTCTCCCTCTTGTTTTTTTTTTTTGTTTGTTTGTTTGTTTTTGAGTTGGATTCTCACTCTGTCTCTCAGGCTGGAGTGCAGTGGCATGTTCATGGCCACAGCAGCCTCAACCTGCTGGGCTCAGGCAATCCTTCTGCTTCAGCCTTCCAAGCAGTTGGAACTACAGGCATGCACCAACATGTCCAGCTAATTTTTTTGATTTATTATAGAGATGAGATCTCACAAGGTTGTTGAGGCTGGTCTCGAACCCCTAGGCCTAGGCAATCCTCTCGCCTCAGCCTCCCAAAATGCTGAGATTACAGGCATGAGCCACCATGCCCAGCCCATCCCCTTCCTCTCAAAGACAATAAGCATCCAGATCTTGATTTCTCAATGTCATTTTCAAGAAAAAGAAATGAGGGTTCCTTGGACACACGGTTAATTCTAGGGCTCAGGCAGGCAAAATACAAGATGAACCAAAACGTCTTGTATACCAGAAAATAGGAGGTACTCCAAAAACAAAAGGATGAGGCAGGCCAAAAGGACACCAGAGCCAACTGAAAGATTTCTCAGTGGCAAAGGTTGAAGCATTCTGAGTAACAAAATAAATACTATAGTGTTGAATTATAACCCAAAGTATAAAGTAAATATCTACGAGCCCACACTGATATAAGTAAAGAACTGAATTAGGAACAAGCCTTTCTTAAAGGTTTCCAAACAATCTATGTAGATACTACCCTCTTCAGGAGCAAAACTTAATTCTTCTCCCTTCTTGAGGGTGGTTGGACTTAGTGACTCGCCTCCAAAGAAAAAATAGTAACTTTACAGTGGAGTAACCTGGCAAACATGACCTTAACCAGGTGACCAATTTAACATTATCAAGGATGTCATGTGGATATCATGATGACAAAGGTACTTCACTTAGTGCAATTCTTTCCCAAAAGCCATAATCCCTGTCAAATTACAAGAAAACACCAGACAAACTCAAATTAAGGGACATTCTGCAAAAATAACTAACCAGTACTCCTCAAAACTGTCAAAGTCATTAAAAACAAAGAATATCTGAGAAACTATTACAGGCCAGAGGAGACGAAGGACAGGATAACAGAATGAAATGAGATCTACTGGATTGGAACCTAGAAGAGAAAGAAGATGCTACTGGAAAAACTGGTGAAGTCTGAATAAAGCATAGAGTTGAGTTAATAATAATATACTCATGATGGTGTCTTGGTCTTGACAAATTTATCATGGTAATATAAGGTGATAACATTAGAGAAAAGTGAAACTAGGTGAAGTATGTGGGAATTCTCTGTGCTGACTTTGCAACTAACTTCTGCTAATCTAAAATTATTCAAAAATTCAAAGTTCATTTTTAAAAAAAGACAATAAGCATCTAGAGAGCAGGGAGTATTTTTCTCATTGCTCCATGATCAGTTCATGGGAGAAGAGAAGCAGGGGAAGAGAGGGACGACAGCAAGCAGAGAAGCATAAATTAACACATAGATTTCCTTTATAAAGTATAGCATGGATTAAATAAAAATACGGCTGACATAATTTTGTTTAATCTAGATCCAATTAGTTCTGTAAAGGTAAAATCAGCCCAACACTTCCATTTCTTTCCATAATACTCGGTACAGTGTCAGTTACAAAGAAAGAGCTTACCTAATATTCAGACTGAAAAAAAAAGAAAGAACACCCATAACCCCACCAAACAGAGAGAATTACTATTAACATCTTGGTACATAACCATTCATAGCCTTCTTCTTTGCATAAATACATTTTAGTTACTGTAACTTTTAAACAAAATAGAACTATGCTATAAATACTGTTTTATATCTCATATTGTGAATTATCTTCCACGCCAGTAAATATTGTTCCACAACTATTGTGAGTAGTGGCTAAATGGCATTTCACTGTGCTGGTATATCAAACTTTTTTCTATTTCCTTTTGAAGCACCATTAAATAGTCTTCACCTACGCTCAGGAAGTCCCTGAAAATGAATGTTACTATTATCTTACAGATAATTATTGCACCATTTCAAAGAAATTCTTTAAAAATATTTGCTGCCTTCTTGATCATACATTTTCTTATTCCTAAAATGAAGAGATTCCTTTTCAAGTCTTAAATGCAAATAGGTAGATTCATATTTAATACCAATAGGTTCATATTCTATGGACACCATTTGAGGAAATACAGGATACCTTTATTTGAGATATCCTTTTCCACAGAGGACTAAAACATCATCAGTGTCTAGAGAACTTTTACAAATAGAACGTACCAAGAATACTCGCCTCTTACTAAATGAGTGGCTAGGGCAAAGTAGTCAACCCTTTGAAAGACTCAGCTTTTTAATCTGAATCATAGAGAAAACAGTACTACCTATTTCACAGAGTTGTAGTGAGGATTACGTGAGCTGCATACTGACCATGAAAAGTCTGGCACATAGTAGTACGAGTATCATTATTAGTGATAGAATCTCCAGTAGTGAGCCCAGCAATCTGCATCTTTTTTCTGTATCAAGTTCCTGAGTAATTCTGATACAGCTGGTCCAGTCCATAGACTTGAATTCGGGAACCATTAGAGAGGGTGATCTTATAGACAAAAGAAAACAAAACATCTGTAGGCTATTTTTTTTACTATCTGCGTTTTCTCAAGCTCCTCAAAATGTGGTCTAAGTACCAGCAGCAGGCATGCATCAGCATCCTCTGGGAGCCTGACAGAAATGCAGAATCCCAGGCTCCCTCCCCCAGACCTGCTGAACCGAACCAGAGTCTGCATTTTAGTAAGAATCCAGGTGACTCATATGCCCATAGATGTTTCGGAAGCATTGCTCCTTTCCTCAACCCTCTATTAACTGTGATTGTCAAACTTGAACATGCTTGGGCATCATCTAGAAAACTTTCAAAAATACTGAACTGCTGTCTGGGCCTCACCTCCATTGTTCTGATTTAATCAGTCTGGGGTTTGGCCTGAGTGTTAGTTGTTTTAAAAGAACCCCAGGTGATTCTAATATGCAGCCAGGCTGCAAACAAACTTTTGCTGATAGTCTGCAGCAGAGTTTCTCAAAGTATGGTCCACCACAGACCACTTGCATCAGAACTGCTTGGAAGCTTGATGGACTTGCACTACCCCCCCAACATACACACACCCAATCTGATCCCAGACCTCTCTAGGTACCAACACCTTCATATCTGGTGAACACCTCATGGGATTCTTATGCACACAATCATTTCAGTACTACCTGCCTACAGTCTAAGGAGGAGAAAATGAGTATTTGCTTCAAACAGAGCTCACTGCATTCTACATTTTTTCTTATTGTGACTGATTGTTTGTTAAGCCACTGTATTTTCCTGATTCAAGACACCATAAACTATAAAATGTATTTTCAAATTGGGCAGGAAAAGGGTGGGGACACCACCACATTTATTCACAATTGCAAAAAAGTCCTGATTTTGGAAAAATTAAGAAGAAAAAGACATTTTAGAACGAAGAAAATACAGGATGCATTTCATAGCTGTTTCTTTTCCTGGACTATGAGGGCAGGAGCCATGTCTGTCATATTCATCTTTCCATCTCTAGTACCTAACACAGTACCTGGTACTCAGCAAATAACTACTGAAAAGATGACAGAATTTGTAAATTCCTCCAGGGTTCAGTATATGAATCCCCCTACTCAATACCTTGGGCAGGGATCCTGAGAGGCAGCTAGAAGGGGAAATGTGATTTCTGACTGACAGAGACCTGAAACTTCCATGCAAAACCGTGATGCAGCATCTCAGTAAGTTCCTTTTCCTCCCCTATTTCTTTTTTCAGTGTTACAGTTTCTCCACCCAATGATATTTTAACACTAGGATTCTCCTGAGTGAGAATATGAGAGGCGAGAGAACTCTGAGAAAGCGATCTCCAGCCTACACCTCCTCTACAATGAAAAGTTGTCTTCACTGAGTTCTTCTGGTCCAGTTGACCACCACTGCCTGCCACTCTTCCACCAGGGATACCTCTGTCAGTTCCCCTCTGTCATCTGTGACAAACAGCATCTGCCAGACAAACTACATGCGTTGCTTAATGACAAGGCTATGTTCTGAGAAATGCATCATTAGGCAATTTCATCACTATGTGAACATCACAGAGTGCAAATTACACAAACCTCCTACACACCTAGGCAGTATGGATGGCCTACTGATCTTAGGTTATACTCCTGTACAGCATGTGACTATACGGAATGCTGTAGACAATTTTAACAGTGGTGTATATATCTAAACATAGAAAAGGTACAGTAAGAATACAGTATTATAATAATTTCATGGGATCACTGATGCATATATGATCCATTATTGACCAAAATACCATTATATGGAACATGACTGTACAGAGTTATCTATTTTCAGTTCCAAGGTTTTTTTTTTTTTTTTAAGTCAGAGTCTCACTCTGTCACCCAGGCTGGAGTGCAGTGGCATGCTCACAGCCACCCCAGCGTCGACTTGCTGGGCTCAGGCGATTCTTCTGTCTCAGCCTTCCAAGCAGCCGGAACTACAGGCATGAGCTACCATGCCTAGCTAATTTTTTGATATATTGTAGAGACAAGGTCTCACCAAGTTGCTCAGGCTGGTCTCGAACACCTGGGCTAAATCCTCTTGCTTTGGCCTCCCAAAGTGCTGGGATTACAGGCTTCAGTCACTGCACCTGGCCTCAAGACTATTTTTTTAAACTGGCAGAGAAAAGAAGGAGATAAGTTCTAGTTTATATAATTTTCTCAGGGTCTAGTTCTTATCATTTGAAAATGTAGAGTTGGAACCAAATGATATCTAAATTATATGAATTAGAATGCTATATTAGATGCTACAAGTAGATGCCTGATTTCAAAGAACAAGCATACTTCTGATGCTAAGAAAAAGGCAATGGAGTAGAAAGGTAATAAAAAAAACTCTTTTTTTTTTTTTTTTTTGGCAGAAAAGACCAGGAATAAGTTTCTTAGAGCAACCTGACCTAAGATGAGCTATACAGAACAGGAATGACCTGCTGAAGAGGAAAATCTGTCACTTACCAACAAAGGGAGGTCAGCTTAAGAACACTTTAAGGTAACTATCTTACCCAAATGAGGCCTGACTGCAGAGGGCAGACATCAGATAGGAAAATGATGACATTCATTTGACTTTAGGCTGAACATCATTCAAAAGTGACTATAAGCTGGGCACGGTGGCTCATGCCTGTAATCCCAGCATTTTGAGAGGCAGAGGCAAGAGGAATGCCTGAGCCCAGGGATTCAAGACAACTTGGCGAGATCTTCTCTCTACAATAAATCTAAAAATTAAACAGGTGTGGTGACATGCCTGTAGCTCCAGCTACTTGGAAGGCTGAGGCAGGATAGCCTGAACCCAGCAAGCTGAGGCTGCGGTGGCCGTGAGCATGCCACTGCATTCCAGCCTGGACACAAAGTGAGACTCCAGCTGGAAAAAATAAAAAAAAATAAAGTGACTCCAACATCTTTAAGTGCTTTAGGAACCAACTCAGGAACCTCAATTATTAAAGGAATTAGTTGGGATAATGCTAGGTAAACCAGGTTATACAGCGTTAAACATATTTTTTTTTTTTTTTTTGAGTTAGGGTCTTACTCTGTCACCCTGGCTCACTGCAGCCTCCTAGACTCCTTCCACCTCAGCCTCCCGAGTAGCTGGGACTACGGGTGCATACCACCACATCCAGTTAACTCGTTTATTTTTGTATAGAGACAAGGTCTCACTATATTGCCTAGGTTGGTCTAAAACTCCTGAGCTCAGGCAATTTTCCTACCTCAGCCTCCCAAAGTGCTGGGATTATAGGCATAAACCATCACACCTGGCCCAGAATTTCTAAATGTCATTCAAAAATAATCACTGGGTAGGATTTCTGGGTTTTAGAATTGGTTTTGTCACAAATTATGTGAACTTGGGAAAATCACTTCCTTTTATAATACAAATCAGTAGAAAGAAGCAAAATGTAATTGAAGAAAAATTTTGTTTGGAAGGTTTATGAAATAAACATTCCTTTCTACTTGGCTGAGAGCATACAATTCATTGAAATGGTTCAGTCATGACTTGGCTTCAGTCCACTAAGCAATTTGCTGTAAAGGTACAATGTGAGAAAGAAAAGTGGGCAACATTGTCAACTTGAGTGTCTTCAGCTGGAGAAATTTCCACAATGACCCCCATAAAATATACTCATGTAACAAATTGCTGTCTTTATTATCCAAACACTTGATATAACAGGAAATGCACAAAGGAGATTACATGTTTTTAAAGAATAGGGGACATTTTTCAAATATCTAATGTATTTCAAAGTCACAGACAGCTGACAAGATGCAGAGAAATCACTAAGTGAAGAAAGAGCCCAACTAATAGCATATAAATTGTTGCTCCATTGTTATTGCTCTTGTCCACAGATTTTTAAAGCCCTAGAATTAAAGGCTAATGTTGCTGAAATTACAAAACATTTCCCAAACATTCAATCTTCAATAACTGCTCTGAAAGAAGTAGAAGAGTCCAGCAAGCTTTCCCAAAAGACTGGCAATTGGATAGTGTTATGGGCTGTTTTTAATGTAATCACAGTAACTGGCCTGAAAGATGACTTTTTGTTATAGCAAGACAGTGTCACTGTGACCAGTAAGTGGAATCCACATTTCATTGAGAAAAATAAGAACTTAAGCAAGTCCCATTTACCACCTAACTAATGCATTAAATTGGATAATATCTGATCCTGATAAGAGCACACAGTTGGCATGAGGGAAGCTGGCAGGGTGTTGGGGCAACAGTTATTTTATTTTATTTTTTTTGGAGCCATGTCTATGCCCTACCAAGCTAGAAAGGGCGTGATTTGTCAAAACTGGCTGCCCTCATTTAAGTTCTGACAATCTTCAGGCTATGGGAGTAAAGCCAGAGCCATTCAGCCTGAGACTTCCCAGTACCCAGATCGCCACGGTGAGTTCTGCAGGCCCGTTGCCTTTGGGCCCAACTAAAGTGAAAGTCAGCTGCGAAGGGTTAGCGCAGATTGCGTGCTACCAATTCAACCTTTCTCCTGGGTAATTTGGGAATAGATTTCTTAGACTGAAGGGATAGTGACATCCTCCTTCCCTCCATTTTAATGTTTCTGAAATGGAGATGCAGCCTAAAAAATAAATGGTAATAGCTAATATTTATTCAGCACTTACTATATCCAGGCACTTTACTATTTAATTGCCGGAGACCAGCTCCAGCCGGGTTCAGGGTACCCCAAAGGTGGAGACGGCGTCGGCGATTGGGGGGAAGAAGAGAGAGAGAGAAAGAGACTGGACTCTGGTGTAGTGCAGAAGCGATGTCGGCAACAGTTATTAATATAAGCAGTGGTATGCTGGAGATGGCCCAGACAGGTTTGCAAGAGCCAATTGTTACTGTCTCTTCCCAACTCCACACTCTGTGACTTCACATTGGTAGCTTGAAATTGGCCATGGTGGCAGAACTGACACCACAGAAATAAGCAAACATGACAAAATCAGGACTCCCCTTACCCCTACAAGAGCTGGTTGTTAAACGTTTACCAGTACACCACTGATTATAAACCTCAAAATACTCAAACTCTTTAGCCCAGTACTTCTACATTTAGAAATCTTTTCTAAGGAAATAATTCAAAATATGGGGGATAGGGAGGGAAAGGAAGGAGAGAAAAAGGAAAAATTTCATGTACAAAGATGTTCCTAATAGTGAAGAATTATAAAAAGCCTAAATTTTAAAAACTTGATAAAAACACCATCATTCATCCATTCAAAAAGATGTTGATGTAAAGTGTAATACTACTATGCAAAAATGCTATAATAAATCAAAATACTGTATAATCTTAGTTTTTAAAAACACACCCGAAAAATGTTAGAGGGAAATATACAAAAAGTTTACTTAAAAATCCTAAAGCAGGCCGGACATGGTGGCTTATGTCTATAATCCCAGCACTTTGGGAGGCCAAGGTGGGAGGATTGCTTGAGCTCAGGAGTTCAAGCTCAGGAGTTCAAGCCTGGGCAATATAGTGGGACTCTGTCTCTACAACAAAATCAGAAAAGCATCCAGGTGTGGTGGCGCATGCCTGTTGTCCCAGCTACTTAGGAGGCAGAAGAGGAAGGATTGCCTGAGTGCAGGGGTTTGAGGCTGCAGTGAGCCGTGATTGTGCCACTGTACTCCAGCCTGGGTGACAGAGTAAGACCTCTGACTCAAAACAAACAAACAAACAAATAAGAAATCCTAAGACTGCAAATAATAAATGAAGAACTCTGTGAGATTTTAAAAACAGAGAGATAAGGCTGGAAATAAAACCAATGAATGGAACTTTGCATAGTACAGTTCATTTACTCACCAGGATTCCCAAAATGTCATACACTGGTCACACAGCATTTTCAAACTACAGGTGATGAACTATTTGTGATTCTTAAGTCACCTAGAGGGTCACAACTAGAATTTTTCAAAAAGATTAAACAGAACAAAGGAAAGATTTATTTTGTGTAAATTTTGTTTCAGTGATTTATGAGTATGTGCATAAAAGTGAGTACTGAGTCATAATGTGACAAGTATTTTTAACTAGAAGTGATAGTCAAAGAAGTCTGGCATTAAGCAATCATATTACCAACCATATGTGATCCAAGAAATAAGAGGAAAGCAATCACAGATGCATTTGCTTTTGAGTTTTAATTTAAAGAAAGCACCACGAGAGGCCTGGTAAAACCTCCCCGTATGTGGGGGGCAGCGGTTGTTGATCTCAGGAGGAGCTTCCTTTGCATGTGGACCACTTCTATTTCTTTCAAGTTTTTTTTTTTCTTAAACCAAAAAGGCAAGTTTGCCTAACCTTGGCAAAGTTGGCTACGTGACCAGAAAGGCAGAGTTGGCTACGTGACCAGAAGGGCCTTTAAATTTCATTTTTAAGGAGCTGTAGCCAGGTTCGGTGGCTCAGCCTGTAATCCCGTGCCTTTGGGAGGCTGAGGTGAGTGGATTGCCTGAGCCCGCGGGTTTGAGACCCACCTGGGCAGGCGAGACCTCATCTCTACAATAAATCAAAAAAAATTAGCCAGGCGTGGTAGCGCGTGCCTGTAGTTGCAGCTACTTGGAAGGCTGAGGCAGAAGGATTGCCAGAGTCCAGCAAGTCGAGGTTGCGGTGGCCAGGAGCGGCTACCGCACTCCAGTCTGGGCGACAGAGTGAGACTCCAACTCAAAAAAAAAAGGAGCAGTAGACTGAGGTTAATCCAAATAAAATCTTCTTTTCTTTTTTTTTTTTTGAGAAAGCACGATTTATTGAGAGGACAGGAAAGCTCCCACAGTGGGAGGGGACCCAAAGGGATTGCCCAAAAAATTTTCTTTTGAAAGTGAAAACTGACAAACTTATCCTAAGACAGTACAGTGGGAGGAATTAGAACATGTGAGTACAACTTAATGAAGCCTGCTTGTACCCATCATCTCTGAATTCTAGCAGCCACCTACAAGGAAGGGGGTGTCATTACGGTACACTTGTACATGCTTAGAAACTGAGGCTCAGAAAGCCTGCCTCATTACATTACCATTAGGACCTGAGGTTGGCCTTCCTACTCTACCCCAGCACACTGCAAGCTAAAGAGAGAAAAGGGGCTGCTTCTTTTTCCCTATAGGAAGTATTCTGGCTGTAGGAGGAAGGTTAATTCACATGTGACAAGGTTTCCATTCTCTAACCTCTGTTCCATCCTCCTCAGCTAAAAAATGGAGACAACACTACTCACTTAGCAGGGTGTTGTAAAATTGAGTGAGACGTGAATGACCAGCTCCATGCTGGTAACTCCAGTTGTTGGTGGCTAGCAGTGTGCCGTCTTCAGGGGCAAGTACCCACTCTCACACAGCCAGCCAAGGCTCCACACGAGTGCACAGTACTCCAGGTAAAAAGGTACTGCTCTGACCTGGAACAGAGACCTCTCATTCCTGCCCTGACTTCAGCAACCCAGAGGTTCCCTTCCAGGCTGGCTAACTCCTGTCTTTCCCTTCGTCATCTTGCAAGATGGGGCCTCTAACAGTCTCAGTGCTCTGTGGGTCCCCTGACATTAGATGGAGAACCATGTGTAAATATGTATTTTTCTGAGGTGGTGATCCATTGCTTCCACCACATTCTCAAAGAGGTTATGCATTTACACCACCCTCACCTCAAATTAAGAACCACTGCCCTAAGTTACCCACTGATGAGCACATATCTTCCCCATATTCTGTCTCCTGTCAGATCGCTAACCATATCTGTGACTTACTACTAGACATAAACTTCAGGTGCATTGACAATTTGCAAAAGCCTTGCAAACTGCATAGTCTTAACCAGACAACAGAATGCTTACGTTAAAAAGAGCACTTGGGGCAGGACTCAGTGGCTCAAGCCTATAATCCCAGCACTTTGGGAGGCCGAGGTGAAGGGACTGCCCAAGCCTGCGGGTTCAAGACCAGCCCAGGCAACTTGACGAGACCTAGCCTCTACAATAAATCAAAATTAGCCGGGCATGGTAGCACGCGTCTATGATTCCAGCTCCTTGGAAGGATGAGGTGGAAGGATTGCCGGAGCCCAACAGATCGACACTGGGGTGGCCATAAGTATACCACTGCACTCCAGCCTGGGCGACACAGTGAGACTCCCAACTCAAGAAAAAAAAGAACACTTAGAATGAACCTAACTAGGAGCTACCTCTACTCACTGAAGGCCTACTGTATGTCAAGCACTGCGCAGGTGCTTTCCACATGCCTCCAGGCTTCACACCTCATTCATGCATGAATGTATTCATCCATTGGATTTCACGCATCAGGCAGATGCAATAGTGAGAAGTCAAAGGCAGGGTGGCTTCCCTGGTGGAGCTTACATTTAAATGGGAGAAAAACACATTAATCAATGATCACTCAAGAAAATGTAAAAGTACAACTGTGTGAAATACTAAAAAGAAGGAGTTAGTGTGGCTCACACCTGTAATCCTAGCACTTTGGGAGGCCAAGAAAGGAGAACCGCTTGAGCCCAGGAGTTCAAGACCAGCCTAGGTGACAAAGTGAGATTTCATCTCTATAAAAATTTTAAAAATTAGCCAGATGTGGTGGCATGCACCTGTAGTCCCAGCTACTCAGGAGGCTGAGTCAGGAAGATTGTCTGAGGTTGAGGCTACAATGAGCTATGACAGGCCATTGCACTCCACGCTAGGCGACAGAATGAGACCCGAACTGAAAAAAAAAAAAAAGAAAGAAAAGAAAAGAAATACTACAAAGAAGGAATACACAGTGCCACGAGCATTCACAACAAAGAAACAAATCTTTTTATATAGGTCAAGGAAGGTTTCCTTGAGAAGAAAATGGCTAAGTTTAACTTTGAAGAAAGAGCAAAAGGGATGTGGAGGGGGACAGAGGAAGAAGTGGAAAGGGGAGAGAAGAGAGTTCCAGAAGAAAGGCACTTAAAAAAGCCCTATGGCAGGGAACAGGGTTATTACTCAGGGCTAGATCTGCACAGAGGCCAGGCCACAAAGCCTCCTGTATGACATCTTAAAGAATTCAGTTCCTATTCTCAGAGCACAGGGAAGATGATAGTCATGTTTCATTCTGGGAGTGAAATGATCAAATCTGCACATTTTCTTCTAAAGAAAAATGTGAGGATGACACAGGGATGGATTGAAGAGAGGCCATACTGGGCATGAGGAGACTTGTAAGGAGGCTGCTGCAGTGAAGCAGATGAAAGACAACGGTAGCTGAGATTGAGAGGGGTGGCAGAAGAAACACAAAGGCAGCCAACTGAACATGAAATCCACAGGACACGGGGGTGGTAGGGACAGAGGTGTCCAGCAGGATGCCCAGATTTCAGGCTCATGTGACTGGACAGAGGCAGCATCATTCCAAGACAGTGGTGCTGGAGGAGGACCCGCATTGGAGCAAAGGTGATGAGTTCAGTGAGAATGTGCTGAAGCAGAGGTGTTGGAAAAGGCCAGCAGGCAGTTGAATGAAGCGGCCTGGAATCCAGCAGGAGGTTCAGGCTGGAGGCAGAAGATTGAGTCACTTGTGAAGAAATGGTTCCTGGAGTCCTGGGCACAGTGAGATCACCCAGAGGAGAAAATAGACTAAAAAGAGAGAAGCCCAGAGGGATTCCAACATTTCTTCATCTTACATGTGAAGATACAAAGCACACAGAAGAACAGTGATTTCTCAGAGTTCAAACTGCTGGTAAGAGAAAGAGGCAGAAAATAAGAAGCCAGAGCACAACTGCAGGAGTTCATACTAAAAAGAATGCCTATTTTTGAAAGAACAGGGTGAAAACCTTCAAGGAAATGTCATAATTCAAAGAATACTAAAGGGAAACTGCAATTATGCTAAAGAGAATGAACTAGGCTAATGCAATAAAATCAAGTGATGTCTAGATTTTACAGAAGTCATTTATTTGGGTTTCTGTTCAAATCATACTTCCCCTGCCCCCTCCCCTGAAGCCCTCCTTGATGATACCAGTCCATAAGGATCTCTCCTTCCTCTCAACATCCTCACATCATGTGCCTCTTAAATGGCTGGCATTACGCTAAGTGTTGGGGATGCAGACTGGGGTAAAACAAGGCTCTGCACTGAAGCTGTTCGCAGGCTGGCTGGGGATATGTGATGGGCAGAAAAACAAGCCAACGAGTACTCTGGAGCTCAGTCAATGCTAGGAGGGAGGCTGCTACAAGAACATAGAAGAGGAACGTGAAAATCCTGCACAAAATCCACCAGCACTTCTCAAAGTGACAAATCAGAAAGGTGGGTAAGGCACTAGCCAGGTGATAGAAAGAAAACAGAGAGAAAGGCACATCTGAAGGCAGAGAGATGGGGAAAAGCATGCAGTATTTGGAGGGTATAGGTGTAACCAGAGCACAGGGTGCATCTTGGGAATATCAGATGAGGCTGGAGTATAGGCAGGATATAGAATCAAAAGGGCCCTGAATGCCAAGCTAAGGAGTTTCAACTTTACCTTGAAATCAATAAGACCTGTAGAAGGGTTATCAGTAGAAGAGCGGCACAATCAGAAAATGCATTTGGGCAGCAGTGTGGTGGAGAAATGGGAACATTGAGAACCACAGGTAGGAAGGCCAACTAGAAGACCATGAAACTCCTAGGAGGCCATCAAGCTGCACAGCTTCTGGTGATTCTTTCTAGAATAATATAGGGCATAGCCAAACAAAATAACACCCACATCATTTCTTTGACCCTTATCTCCCATTACCTGAATTTCTAGGTAGCTTTCCACAAGTCAATGTCTTCATCACCCCTTGAAGACCTTAGGTCGTGTGAGAATGGGTTTAACTATACCTCCCAACTTCTTGTCTATAAGTAGGTGCTCATCACATACACTGATTAATCCAGGCTTTCCTAAGATACAACCCTAACCAAGTGAAGGCCAATGTGCCTGAACCGGGCAGGCAGCTGGTCTCAGGGACAGGATACTTTAGAGGAGACCCTAGAGATCTGTTCAAAATATGCTGCTGTTGAAAGAAAAAGGAAATGGCTATATATTGAGAACCTGCTATGTGCTGGGCATTGTATTCACATTTTTATGTTTAATCCTCACAAGACTTTGTAAGAAGTAGTACCACCATCATTTAACAGATAAACTAAGGAGAAGAAAGGTTATGCAGTTCCCAAGATCACAGAGCTACCAAGTGGCAATGCTGACTGTCAAATCCAGATTTAGTTAATTCCAGAGGTCAAGCAGAGACTGCCTCCACCTGAACAATGTGAAAAGGGAATGGTAGAAAGGGAATGGACTTTGGAATCAGACAATTCGGTCATGTGACTTTGAGTCTTATTTTTTTCCAATAGAAAAATGTAGATCCTAGTAACACCTATTTCACAGTTATAAAAAGTATGTGAAAGTGAAAGCACTTTGTAAACTTAATTGTAAGGTACTCTGCCACCTGTTGGTATTTTGTTAGAGGTATACTTTGGAGGAGGACCAATGATTAATCACACACAAGCTGACCTACACTTGCTTTCAAACACAAGCCACTGCATCCTGCCTGCTATTCCATTAGGACCACACACTAGACTAGACTTTAAATTATTAATGTAAGTCTTACTGCTACACTAATTTAGCTTCAGTTCTATGAAACCTCCTGGGGGAAAAGAAAAATTTTAATAAAAATTCAATCCTCAGTCCTCAATTTAAATAGGGCTTCTTCTGAAAAGTAAAATACTAACGTAGATGATTTTTAAATATGACTTAAAAAACAACATCCTAAGTTCAGGTTAAGGAATAATCAGACCATTAAAGGCCTCTCTTTTTCCAGTTCTGATATATTCACACGGCTATTGAAATTATCCCACTGATTTTATGACTTCGTAATACTCATCAATCTTTTATTTGTAATTCATAATCTCCTGTATGGCTAAGGAAACTTATTACATAGCTGGTCACTTCTAAAATACACTTTACAATACTCTTTCATTCACTCAGAAGAATTTTTCTGAGGGCCTCAGATAAGTACTAGATGCTACATAAACACAGAGTCACAAGACATGGGCCCTGCCCTTTAGGAGCTTACCGTCTACTATGGCACAAAGAGGAACATGCACAAGGTACTTGACCTGTAAATAAGGATCAGGGAAGAAGCACAGTGAGCTCAGATAGGAATGCGTCATCTGTAGCCACATCCATGAAAACGCTTCATGGTAGAGGTAGAATTTCAAGGAGAGAGAGAGTTTCTTAAGGTTTTAACAGAAGAATATGTTTTAGGATGATGATACAACATGAAGAAAAACAAAAAAATAAAAAGGCTCTAGGTATATTTGATTGGAGTGGGAGAGTTTAGTAAAAAACAGACAGGCTTAGCTGGAGCAATGGTTTATGAGGAAAATAGTGGAAGATAAAGCAGAAAAGGAAGACACTAGTAGGCTCTTGGATAGTGATATAGTCAATGTGAGTAGTTTGAGGAAGATTTTTCTGTAGTGGTTTTGTGCGAGATGGAAGTAAGAAGATTCTAACTGTATGGCAGTGAGATAATGAGGATCTAAACTACCATGGGAGCTCTGGGAATGTAAATGAAAACATAGATGTAAAATACATTAGGAGAGAAAACTGAAAGAACTTTAGTTTTAACAGGAAGTGAGGAATCCAAAATTACTCTGAGATGTAACACAGCTAAAAAATCTGGAGGAGCTGATTTGAAAATGACAAGGGAGTAGGAGAAGGTAGAAATAAAGTAAGTAGGATATGTTCTAACACATCCTCTGGAGGGCTAAGGAAATCTAAATGAGTTGGAATTCTGCAGTGGTCTATCATAACATGAACTTCAGTTTTGGTTTTTTACCAGATAATATAATGATACTCAAAGTTTGTCTGACCTTTGTTCTTTCACCTTGGAAGAAATCACTGTAGTGTTTAAGCAAGGAAACCAGCACCATGTTCTCATCGTACTTGATTAAGAAGTAAGGAAGGGCTGTGATGTGTTCTATTTGACAAAGATCATCATATGCACGCTCAAGGGCTTGAATCTGAAAACAGGACACATAAAATTATTCTCTAGACAATGACATACTTATTTCTGGGCTAAAAATGAACATCTAATGAATTAAAGCCGTAAATGACTGATCACAGTCCTGTTATTCTATTACAGCAAATGAACATAAAAGTTCCCCCAAACAATACCACTTAACTTTTATGGACCATTTGCCAGGTGCACGGTGGTATGGCTTAGACAGGCACACAGAGACATTTTGTGGTACAGCATGGTGGTTCCCTAAGCTATCAATCACAGAGATTTAGAGAGGTAACTAAACATTCTTTCTCTTCAGTGATAACCCAACATGAATCTACTGTTGACAAATTTTACTCTGAACCTTTCCATAATCCTTAACAGTTCTACTGTTATTATTCACATATCGTACAATTCACTCATTTAAAGTACATAATTCAATTTAGCTTTTTTTTTAGCATGTTCATGGGTTTGTGCAACCATCATTGTGATAATTTTAGAATATTTTTATCCACAATAAAAGAAACTCCATACCTGCCAACAATCAATCCCCATCCAAAATTCTTTCCCCCCCCTTAGATTTTTTCTTAGGAAATTAGTTCCCCAAAACCACAACCTTTGGGGTTTTTTTAAAAAGCAAGAATGACTGTTCTATGGCTTCAGTACTCAGGGTTTCAGTGAATAATGTGTTTCATGAATTCAAGTCATCTTGAGGCCAGGCTTGGTGGCTCAGCCTGTAATCCCAGCACTTTGGGAGGCCAAGGTGAGTGGATTGCCTGAGCCTGCGGGTTGGAGACCCACCAGGGCAACTTGGTGAGACCTCATCTCCACAATAAATCAAAAATTAGCCAGGCATAGTAGTGCGTGCCTATAGTTCTGGCTACTTGGAAGGCTGAGGCGGAAGGATCACCGGAGCCCAGGGGTCGAGGCTGCAGTGGCTAGGAGCATGCCACTCCAGTCTGGGTGACAGAGTGGGACTCCAACTCAAAACAAAACAAAACAAAACAAATCATCCTGATAATCTTTGCCTGAACAACAATCAGAATTCTCTAGTTTAGGGTCTTTGTTCTACCAGTCTGATTATTTCAATTGCTCTTCTGGGGACTATCTCTAGTGAACTTATTACCCTTCTTAAAATCTTGATTCTACAAAAAATTAGCCTGGCATAGCAGCATGAACCTGCAGTCCCAGAGACTCAGGAAGCTGAACAGAAGGATTGCTTGAGATCAGAAGGTCAATGATGTGGTGAACCATGATTGTGCCACTGCTCTCCAGCCTGGGTGACAGAGTGAGAACCCAACTCAAAAAAAAAAAAAAAAAAAAAAAAAGGCTTTACAAACATTTTATAAATAAATCTGCTCCTATTACCCTCTTTGGAGGATTCCACAGCTACTTCCTCTTCACCCAAAGAAATACCTGTTTGTCTTTGGAATTAACTATATGACTGCTGCACATTCAATCCAATTTTACCTGCATTTTGTTTTATTTGTTGATACCTGTTTTGGTGAAAACCGTTGACCCAAACTCACTGGTCCTTGAATGAGAGGTAAACTCTCTGGAAGACAGAGGGCAGGATAGCAAAACCAATAGTAGAAGTGGTATTTCTTTAGATCCTAGAATAAAAAATACAAAATAGAGTATTAGAAGAGCATCATTAAATTAAGTTGAAATGCATCTTTTTTTTTTTGAGTTGGAGTATAGTGGCACACTCCAGGTTGGAGTGCAGTGGCACACTCACGGCCACCCCAGCATTGACTTGCTAGGCTCCTGTGATCCTTCCACCTTAGCTTTCCAAGTAGCTGGAACTACAGGTGTGTGCTACCACGCCAGCTAATTTTTTTGAATTATTGTAGAGACAAGGTCTCACCAAGTTGCCCGGGGTTGGTCTTGAACCCGCGGGCTCAGGCAATCCACTCGCCTTGGCCTCCCAAAGTGCTGGGATTACAGGCTGAGCCACTGAGCTCTATTAATGGAACTTCTCAAAGTTAATTAAGAGAGTAAAAGTTGTTGCACACAAAATATGTCCTCTCATCAAAGATTCCCACCTCCAACAGAACTGATGATAAAATATAGGACTTTTGTCCTGATCCCAAAAAACTCTCATCTACACACTAATCATATAATGATAAAAAGTAATATATTTATTTACTACTTGTTAACAGAAAATGTGCACTGAGTAATTGACATTATTTTCATCATTGCTTAATATACAAAACCACCCTGGGAAGTAATTACTAGTATTCCATTTTACAGACAGAAAGTTGAAGCTTAGAAAGGGATAAAGAACCTGAGTGGCCCAAAAAAGATGGTAGGTGGCAGAGAGGTGATCAGAGAACTATGCTTCCAAAGCTTTTTCTGCTGATCATACATACTCAACATACAATCTGTGTAGGTACAATCTCCAAGCACAGCTACCATTCTCTTCACCAGCAAGTAAGTAAAGCATGTTATCAAGGAAGCTGGGCTATTCACATATCCATACATGCCTGAGATAACAGAATGTTGCTTTTGGAAATGCCTTATTGGTGAAATTCAAGTCAACAACTACTAAGCCTTTGCCATGTACAAAACAAAAATGAGACACTCTGATAATATGATGAGCAAGCACCAATCCCAGCCATTAGGCAGCTCACTTTCTGCCTGGAGCGGAGATGAAGTGAATGTTTGATTAACTGTAAGAGTCATAGAGAGGTTATAACTTGTAAAGAGTACGGATGATGGAAGAGGTTACATCTTCAAGGTATAGTTGACCAACCCCCAACTAGGGAAAGTAACCCAGGGAAAGGATCCATGAGGCTGTCCTTGCTACTGTTCCCACTCAGGCTGAGGGTGCTTTCCTCTCAATTCCTATAGCATTTAGATCCTTAATCACTCATGGTAGGTCCCAGACACATTTTTTATCGAGATATAATTCACATACCACAACATTCGCCATGTTAAAGTGTAGTTCAGTGGGTTTTTAGTATATTGACAAGGTTGTACCACCAATACTACGAATTCTAGAATATTTTCATCCCCTAAAAAGAAATCCCACACCTATTAGCAGAAACTCCCTATTTCCCCTCCCCCATCCCCAGGCAACCACTAATCTATTTTCTGTCTCTGTGGATTTGCCTATTCTAGACTTTTCATATAAATGGAATAATACTTGCTGATTTTAAAAATATATATGTACATACAAGCATGTGTCCAGATTAGAAAGTCTAGTAATTATCATTTCTTCGGTTTGCAGTTCTGCTACTAATTGATCAACTAGGAACAAATTCCCTTTTCACAGTGGCAAAACAAACTGCAAAATTGAAATTAATGAAGTGTCTAGTCCTTTGGGCCCTAAAAACAGCAGAAAGGAAAGCAAAATCACCTCCGGAGATTATTCTCTCTTCTTTGGACTTAAAGGATTTGTCACAGCTGATCTTTAGTAAATGGTTAAACAATCCAAGATGAAGGACCTCACAAATTCTAAGAAGTTTTATCAGGTCATCTTCAAAAGTTAAAAGGCTTGAGTTTCTTAGGATTATTTTCAGGATACAAAGAACGTCAATTAAATTAAATGTAAAACCCTTTGCATCTGAAGATTTTAAAAGACAGAGACTTTTAATTTTTTTAAACCTAGGCTAAGAATGCTCAGTAGAAAGGGCATCAAGGCCAACACACATACTGACTCTACGCAATATCTTAAAACTTTAAAAGCTAGTGTTATTTTTCTTATTAAACACAAATCATCAATATGTTCTACTAACAAGACCTCTTGGTCCAGAAAATGTATTGATGTTCAAGTAACTAGAAATCTTTAACTAGCAATACATAAACTTTATCCTAGTAGAGAACCTACAAAATTACTCAAATGTATAGGCAAATTATTAATGCAAAATTGCACCCAGTAATCTGACAATAAAATTTAAACATTTTTTCTCTCTTCCTCACTATTACATTAAAAAGTATTATAACTTGTTAGAAGGTGTGATCATTATAGATAGCCACCCATTGGTATAGACTTGTTTGATCCCTATCATGCCCTCTTTTTGCCACAGGAGGCAGCATTCAGGAGAAAAGTTGTGTGAGGTAGAAGAGATAAAGGTAAGACCTACAACTTGGCAAAAAAAAAAAAAAAAAAAAAAAAAAAGGTGGGGAAGAGGATTCATATCCAAAGCTGATGATGCTATGGTGAAACAATACATTTAATACACAGCAACATTAATGTGTTTATATGCCCACTCCAAAGAACTTATTCTAAAAATAAAATGAGCCTGCCCATCCCTTTCTTATAGTATTATGATAAAAAATAAAGTAAATAAAAAAATTAAATGAGCAGGAAAAAATCAATATGGACAATATTGTAATCTTGTCAATATGCTGCAATACTTTTTATAATAGTGAATACTGGAAACAACTTAAATGTACAACAGGCATCACACACTTGACAGAAAATTATACCAGTCAACATAATCTTAGAGGATATAAATTAGTTGTATACACATATACACACATACACCTGCACATGTCTGTGTGTGTGTGTTTACATAGCTGGGATCTCTACAATCAACCCTTACCTTTTCCCTACTTTCCCCCTCACCAAGGTCAGGTCCTTCCCTTCAGTTCCTTACCTCTTCTCCCCTAGGCAGCAAATTTTATTCTAACGTGATTTATTTTCCTCTTCAATGCTGCCATAAATGTTCATTTTAATTTGATTTCACTTAACAGAAAACATTTTTCCTTCTTTAAAAAACAAAAACAAACAAAAAACCAATTGTGTGGTCAAACCTCATAGTGTGATCTCTTCTAATCTAAAAGCCCCTTTCCCTTATTTGGATGGACTGAGCTCTGCAGGACTATATTTAGCAAAGATGTTAGCAACGCTGAACTCCACTATTCCCTGAATTTGACTTTGTTATGTCCTGAATAACAAGAGTTGGGTCACTGTGTTACATAAACTATGCATCTACTGCCAGAATGATCAGTAGGGATAAGTTGATTTAGCATCAGTAACAGGTGCCAGCACTATCTGGCCATTAATAAAATGAGCGTTTCTTTAACAGTGAAAACTTAAATAACATAGGTAACAGCTTCAGAGAGAGGAGAGCAGACTATTCCACTGGTACACTGGGTTGAACTGGGGGAACTTTTACCAGTCTCAGTACAACGGAGAGCCCATTTACTTACTGCAAATGTCAAGAGGAGGAACTTATTGAGGAGCACAGGATTTTCAAGAGCAGCACCCGATTTTATGGATTCCCATATCTGCCGGAAGAAGAAAAGCATCAAGGCAGGTTACTAGGCATCTCAGAGCTTCTCACTCTCAAGCCAAGCATGGAGCTGAAAAGCTTCAAGCTCTTCTACAGGCCCAGCACCACTTATCCAGGAAGTAAAGTGGGTCATTATCTCACTCTGCCCACTTCTTGCTGTCTCTCCACCAGCTATATTCCCTTCAATGCCTGAGCAAAGGGAGAGATACCTCCTCTCAGCAGATCTCAGCACAAATGAGGCAACCATTCTCATGCATTCATGATTCCCTTCAGCAAATATTTACATATTGTCTACTATACACCAGGCACATCAGGGTTACATCAGGGTTACAGAAATAAAAGACACGGTCAGGCCCTACCTTCAAAACACAGTCTAGAGAGTGAGACAAGCATAAATATACAACTTCAATACCATGTAGGATTTGCTGTCACAGAAGTATGTAAAATTTCTGGGAGGAACTGTCCCCAAACTCAGCTGGGGAGGTGGGAAGACAAAGATCCTGGGAGGGGTTTTCAAAGGATGTGATTTGAAATATGCACAGGGTATTTCTTAAAACCTTATTTGAGATTATCATGCCCAGAGAGATAAAGAAGGGAGAATAAACTTCAAGTCTATGTATACTCAGCAAATACTGTGACTAGGAGCAGAAGCCAATGCTGGTCAGCAGCTGCTAATCACAAGATGTTTTCATAGCTAAGATTAGTTGCTAAACTTTGTGTCGCTAAGCAAGACAAAACAGTAGCACCAATAATAACCATTCCCCAAGTATGGGTGGAAGAGGGAAATAAGCAAAGAGAAGTAAGTTCCTGTTACTAATATAATGACTCTGGAGGAACTGGACCATTGGAGAGAGACCCCCACTTTCTGATAAGCCAAGGAAGCATGAGGTGGGAACTGCTAGAAGTCTGAGCCCTGGTCAAGGCATGGGATTCCTGTGGGAAGCAACCTGCTTTTTTTCACGATGACTGAGAACTAACCCAAATCTTTGGAGACTCCCTATTAAACGTTCAGCCAACATAGGAGGCCAGGAGCAGTGAAGCCACAGATCAAGAAAAATGACCATCCTCACCTGAGTCACAGCAGCATCCATCCTGAGGGATGTGAGGGAAGCCTGCCTCAGGACCTGACCACTGCACCAGTGTAAGTAAGACTTCAGTGTTTTTTAAAACTAATGCAAAGACTTCTCGATTAAGTGGGTTAGAGAGGACTAGGATAAACTCTCCTCCCACATTTTAACTCCTCACACTAATTCAGATGTGAAGAAGCAAAGGAAAGACATTCCAGGCAGAGAGAAGATCATATCCCAAGGAGAGAGGAGAAAACAGAAAGTAGGTGAAGGGAGTTACACATGGTTTGCTGTGACTGAGTCAGAAAATGTAGGGGCAAGAGTGACAGGACTGAAGGTCAAAGAGGTCAGCAGGGCCAGGCCAAGGATAGCCTTGAAAACCAGATGATGCAGATTAGATCTAGCCCTGAAGACACTGGAGACACTACACAATAATCTCCTGTAGCATCATGATGCACATAATTGCCAAGCCTCTTCAAGGCACAAGGAACAGAGCACCCCCAGGCATTCAGCCACAGGCACATACACTTAAAGAGCATCTGGCTGCTTCAAAAGGCTAATTGGAGATGAGCAGCAAACCTGACTTCTAACCTCTGCCCAGCCATGAAATTCCAGTTTATTCCAGGAGACAGTCTAGATGTTTCTCTCTGGCCTTCCTACCAGCACAGCAGGGGAGAGCTGGGAGTCTTTCTCTGGGGATATAAATAAAAGTCCACATATATCTTCAGGCACCTATTACACACAGATTCTGCCACAGACTCATGTGCCTGATCAGAAACTCTGTACCTGCCAAGATCACAGAAAACATGACCCATACATCACTTTTTCCCAGCTAACCTCATTTGCTGCTTTTTCCAAAAGGAGCTTCTTATCTGCAGTCTTGAAAGACTCAAGCGTGTTGGTGTTATACAGTGTCCCAACAGCTGGGCAGCAATGGGCTGGGGTGGGAGCACTCCTAAATACGAGAGAAACACAGTTAGCCAGGCACAGCTGGGACTCGGAGAGCCAGGGACAGACAAAGCACCACAGTATGGTGGGAAACAAAGGGTATAGCTCTGTAGGGCAAACAGAAGACTGACTGGACATTTTTTGGACAACAAATTAATATTACCAGTCAAGGACTAAACAACAAGCACCATCCCCCATTCCTCAAAAAAGCCTATATATTGCCTTTACCCTAATATCCCAGTATGCTGCTCTTCTACTACTCTTCTAGCCCAAAAAAGTTCATTTCTTATTTTTTTTTAATCCTTTGTCATCTTCACCCTAAGAGGGAAACATTATTTATTGAACCAGGAACTCTGCAGGGTTCAAATTCTCACAGAAGTTATTTTCCCTATTAAACGCTATTTAAACATTTAAGAAACTTGCCTAAGGTCACATAATAATAGGCAGAGCTTGAATCTTAAACCAAACCAAAAGTAGCTGACTCCAAAGTACTGTGCTGCCCACCTCTGCTCAGACCCTCCTAGGCTTCAAGGCCCTGCTCTAATCTCTCCTCTTCCAGAAGGCCATCATCGATGTCTTCTGGTAAGAGTGGCACATGAAACAGCATAATACTTTAGAGCATTTTCAAGAACGAGAGTCATATTCCCTCAACTGGAGGACAGCAAGCCCCTTGAGGGCAGAGTTTTCTCCTAACTGACCTAAAGCTCCAAACGGGGCTTTACACAGAACTGCTACTGAGCAAACCCCTGGTGGTTGTCATAAAGACAAAACATGTTCCACCTGGGCTACTTGTCAACCTATCGTGCCCCCAGTTTACACACTCTACATTGGCTCAAAGGCCTCACAGTCCTCAGAGTAATCAAAGTCAGGAGAAAAGAAGAACAGTAGTTTCTGCATTCAGATGTGGACAAATCTGGCCTCTTCTATGAAATTATAAACTTGTGTTTCAGAGGTTACAGATGCTAAATGAAAATATTCACTTCATCAGTAGTCTAATATTGTTGTCGCTTACAACTCATGGAAAGAGAATGCATTTTTACTGACTGCATTGATGGTAGCTATATGGTTTTCATTCAGTCTGTGTAAAATTGGGTTCAGGAGGCTGAAGGAGATCTGAACCTAGAACAGGTATGAAGGGGTGCAATGAGAGTGGAGGGCTCAGTCAAATGCCATCTGTAAGGTTCAAACACCAAAGTTCTGGGGAAGAGCAAACTTTCAATTGGAGTCTTCCCTGGGGAGCTATGAGTCAGCAAATCACAGGTTGTTTGTCACCAAGCTCCTTCAATAAAAGAATATTTTGAATCTAGGTGAGAAGAGGGTATTAGATTGTCTTTAAGAGAAAGGGAAATCACAAAGGGACAAGATGAAGCCTAGAAGAAAGGAGAAGGAAGCAGAACAACCGGTAAACTAGGCTTTCTGCATTCAGACTCGGTATTATGAATTACTGTTGAAACAGGATGCTGAAACAGAAGGAAGGATACTATGATCTATTTGGACACAAGCACTGAGGAGGAAGGTGCCCTTCTTCCTAATATCCAAATGGCCCAGGTGTCTGAGAGCCATGCCAAAGCCTCACTCTGAGAGGAGAGAAAACTACCTCCCAAGAACTCAAGCAGCTGCCAAGATAGCTAGGCTCCAAGGAACAACGGCACTTATGCAAGTTAATTAATGAGAACAATCTAAAGTTTCATAGGAGAAGCATTTTTCAAGACTAAAGTTCCACCAGGGGAGGTAGACAGAAAAATGAATTTTAAAAGTGATAATGAGAGGGAAAGGGCCTGAGACTTGGAGACAAGAGATTTAGTTCAAATCCTGGTCCTGACACTTATTAGTTTAGTTTCCTATGATTCCATTATATAAAATGTCCAAAATAGACAAATCCTCAGAGGCAGAAAGTAGATTCAAGGTTGCCTAGGGCTGGTAAGTAGGGAGAAGGGGGGATGGAGAGTTACTGCAAAAGGTTTATCTTTTGGGTGAAGAAAATATCGAGGAATTAGATAGCGACGGCTCACAAGTCTATGAATCTACTAAAAACCACTGAATTGTACATTTTAAAAGGCTAAATTTTATGGTTAGTGAATTGTATCTTAACATAGCTGTTAAGAAGAGCATAAATCTTCCCCATATACTAAAGCCAATAGTGAAATCTCAATGATATATATACACTATCTAGGTAAAAAATGGATCTCACAAAGGCCTGAAGCCTGAGCCTGCTTGGGGACGTTACAGCTAAACAGCTGGCCTTCACTTCGCCCAGTCTCACAGTGATTACTCAGCAAAGTACTGGGACTGCTTTACTCCAGTTATTTCACATGAGCAATAGGCTGGCAGGTGATCAAAATGGAATAAATCCTGGTTGGTCTTCATACCTGGAGGAATCTTCACACACATAACTTCACATGCCCATGGGGACCTTTAGGAACCTAGGAAGTCACACTCAGGTGGGAGGCATGCTTCCTCACCTCCTGATTTCCTCAATCAACTCTAAGTTTCTGTTTGTAACATCCTCTAACAAAGTCCACTCGCATCTTTCCATCAACTGAACCACTTCCCATCTTGACAGCCATGCATGTAGACCACTTGTAATTCAATTCAACAATTATTTGAGCAATTAGTCACACACCAAATATGTGTTGGGCGCTAGCAATACAGTTAAGAACAAGATAGACACAGTCTCTGTCCTGCACAGATGACTATGCATAACTCCTACCTCTTTCCTTTTTAAGTTCATTGAGGGCAAGGATTATGACTTCTATTTGTTTAATTAAGTCCAAATTGAGGCTTAGAAAAGACAAATATTTCTTATGACTAAAGACAAATATCCTTAAGGGAAAGAGGCCCACAGAAGTGTTCCTCATTCAAATGTCTGACATTCAAGGTCCAGGAAAAGGAAAACTTTTTTTTTTTTTTTTTGAGTTGGTGTCTCACTCCATCGCCCAGACTGGAGTGCAGTGGCACGCTCCCGGCCACCGCAGCCTCGACCTGCTGGGCTCCAGTGATCCTTCTGCCTCAGCCTTCCAAGTAGCTGGAACTACAGGCGCGCACTACCATGCCCAGCTAATTTTTGATTTATTGTCAAGATGAGATCTCTCCAAGTTGCCGGGGCAGGTCTCCAACCCGTGGGCTCAGGCAATCCATTCACCTTGGCCTCCCAAGGCGTTTAGGATTACAGGCTGAGCCACCAAGCCCAGCCTGGAAAACTTTTTTTTTTAAATCAGTTTCACATTGCTACAGAGATTATCAACCAAAATCTATTTTCTTTTTCTTCAACAAAAATAGCACACATATTTGGGCACCATATTTCCCAGTCTTCCCTGCAAGACAGGGAAGACCATAGGCTCTCCCCAACAGAATTTGAGTAGAGTGACTCATGTCCCTTCTAGGGCAGGGCCTTTAAAAAACTAGGTATTCTTCCACCTATTTCATCCTGGTTCTCCTTCCCCACTCATCTTGTGCTACCTGAAAGTAACAGCTCAGTCTTCACCAGCACACAAAGGCAAAAGCTCTCAGGGATGATGGTTCCATGAGATGGAAGAAAACTGGTATGCCAGCCCTGGACAATTAAGTGGGCAAGAAGTGTTTGGTTTCTTACATTTTGGGGTCTGGTTCAGCAGTACTCTCTACCCTAGACAACGTGCTCCAATACAAGACAGTTGGTGCCTGATAAAATACTATCTAACTGACAATTCACCTAACACAATTTAGAGAACAGGATCCTTGTGCTACTGCTGGCAAAGATCCATAAGGCTCCCAGGGACTCAGAGTAAAAGGGACTTATCTGGTGAGAAGCAAAAGCTGAGATATACTCTTGGCATCTATGAGTGATTACTAGGCTTGTTAGCTCTTAAACTGTATCTTATTCCAGTCTGTGTGCCCAGTGCCTAGCACATTCTATTACTAAGACACAGAGCAAGCAACTAATAAGTATTCCTAAAATAATGATTACCTGTCCACATTTATTACAGCACCAAGCATACCACAATGCAAATATTTGTCTTCTAGCTCTCTCTCTCCTACCACAGAGGAGCTCTGGAGGATGTATTTCAAAGTCTTCGTATTCCTAATACCTACACACCCTCCACATTGTAGACATTCACTTTTTTATGAATAAATTCATAAAGACGTTCTCTTCAAATCCATGCAAATATATCCAATTAAAACAAAGAATGATAATATGAAAATAATTTGAAAATAAAGAATCATGCCTTCTGAGGAACCCCAAGCACTTTCATTAAACTTCCCAGCCATCCTAAAAAGGAGGACTCAGAAAAATCACAGATTTTTAAAATTGAAAGGAACATGAGGAGCCAAGAGCCTATTTTAGAGATAAGGAAACAGAAGCTGACAAATCCAAAAGGGCTTATCAAGGGAGCATAATTAGTCACAGATCCGAGATCCTCTGACTTCAAATCTAGGGCTATTTTCACACACTAGGAACAACATCTTACTACTGCTTACCTCCCCACTGTTTACCACAGTGCCTCACATATCGTGGGTATTCAGTGATTAAAGGAAAAAATAAGACCTGTGAAATCAAGCGATTGTGTGAAAGTTATAGCTGTAGGATCATAGATTATTTTACCTGCTTCAATCAAGATGTCTGGATTTCTGAAATTAAAGATGCTTGAATTGTGTACTAGGATCAAACCTATAAACATTTTTTCTCACTGTTCCAAAGAATAAAATTATTAAACTCTTAAAAAACAAATAAACAGGCCGGGTTGGTGGCTCAGCCTGTAATCCTGCGCCTTTGGGAGGCTGAGGTGAGTGGATTGCCTGAGCCCGCGGGTTCGAGACCCGCCTGGGCAGGCGAGACCTCAACTCTACAATAAATCAAAAAATTAGCCGGGCGTGGTAGCATGTGCCTGTAATTCCGGCTACTCGGAAGACTGAGGCGGAAGGATTGCCAGAGCCCAGCAGGTCGAGGCTGCGGTGGCCGGGAGTGGCCACTGCACTCCGGTCTGGGTGAGAGTGAGACTCCAACTCAAAAAAAAAAAAAAAAACCCAAAAAAAAACCAAATAAAACTTCAGTCTAATATCAGGATAGAGATAGGAGTAAGACTGGTTTGTGATGAATATTAGCTTCTCCAGACTGCATAATAATCAGCCTGCTGGCCAGGCATGGTGGCTCATGCCTGTAATTCCAGCACTCTGAGAGGTTCAAGACCAGCCTGGGCAACTTGGTGAGACTTCATCTCTACAATAAATCAAAAAATTAGCTGGGCAAGGTGGTGCACACCTATAGTTCAGCTACTTGGAAGGCTGGGGTGGAAGGATCCCCTGAGTCTAGCAGGTCAAGGTCGCAGAGCCTGTGAACCTGCCACTGTACTCCAGCTTGGGCAATAGACTTTGACTCAAAAACAAACAAACAAAAAACCAGACTGCTAATATTCCCCCTTCACCATCTTCAGACAATTTAATGCTTGTACATATCCAGTATTTTTCTCCCTATATTGTAATTGCTCCAAAATAAGTTAATTTTGCAAAACAGGAGATAGATTACTAGGATTTAATTTATTTTGACAAGTAATCACAAGGGATTTACAATGGAGCCAGAAAGCTACAACAACAAGAAACATCCACATATGCATTTTTAAAGATACAAAGACTAGGCGGGTGTGGTGGCTCACATCTGTAATCCCAGCATTTTGGAAGGCAGAGGCAAGAGGATTTCCTGAGCCCGGGGAGTTTGTGACCAGCCTGGGCAACTTGGCAAGAGCTCTCTAGCAATAAATAAAAAAATTAGCTGGGTGTGGTGGCACACACCTGTAGCTCCAGCTACTCAGAAGGTTGAAGTGGAAGGATCACCTGAGCCCAGCGGGTCGAGGCTGTGGTGGCCGTGAACATGCCACTCCAAACCAGTCTGGGCAAGAGTGAGACTCCAACTCAAAAAAAAAAAAAGATACAAAGACTAACATTGTTTTAGATTTATGTTATTTATGTCTGCAATTTGATTGACATAATGGAACAGAATGTATTGATTTTTTTTTGAGATTTCTTTTTAAAAACTTAGGGACACTTTATTTTAAAGTGTCTAATCTTTGACTACTACCACTTTCAAAAGCCAGGCAAACCTTACAAAGACCTCTTCACCTTCCCAAAATCCTCCATGTTGACACTGCTGAGGCATAAGAAAACAGAAAAAGTAATCCTCACTGTAGTCTAATTTTTCAGCCTTCATGGTTTCAGCCGCATCTTTTTGTATAGAATTCAGTTGAGAAATGATGTAATCAACAAACTCAGTGATCCTTGTATTGAACTCTAACCTCTGTGCTTCTGACATTGTTGACCTTCCTCTTTCCTTCCTGAAAGCATTTCCTTCTTTGGTTTCTGTAATGCTATTCTGATTTTTCTCTGACAACCCTTGTGTCCTTTGCTAGCTCTATATCCGCTTTCCCCTTCCTAATCAGGGCCATTCACTACTTGTGCCCTTTATTCTTCTTATCCTATACAGACACTCCTTGACTTGCCATGGGGTTCTGTTCTAATAAACTCATCATAAGTTGAAGATATTGTAAGTAAAAAATGAATTTAACATGCCTAAACCACCAGACATCATAGCTTAGCCTAGTCTACTTTTTTTTTTTTTTTTTTTGAGTCAAGAGTCTCACTCTGTCGCCCAGGCTGAAGTACAGTGGCACACTCGGCCACTGCAGCCTCGATCTGCTGGGCTCAGGCAATTCTTCTGTCTCAGCCTTTCAAGTAGCTAGAACTACAGGCACACGCTATCATGCCTGACTAATTTTTGTTTTTTATTTATTGTAGAGACGAGGTCTCACCAAGTTGCCCAGGCAGGTCTCGAACCCCTGAACTCATGTAATCCTCTTGCCTTGGCCTCCCAAAGTGCTGTGATTACAGGCTTGATCCACTGTACCCGGCCAGCCTAGTCTACTTTAAACATGCTCAGAACATTTACACTAGTCTACAGTTGGGCAAAAGCATCTAACACAAAACTTATTTTATAGTAAAATGAGTATCTCGTGTAATTTTTTGAATACTGTACTGAAAGTAAAAAACGAAACGTTTGTATGGGTACTCAAAGTATAGTTTCTATTGAATATGTATCATTTTTGTACCATCATAAAGTCCAAAAATCATAAGTCAAACCATCGTAAGTCGGTGACCATCTGTATTCTCTCCCTCTTGTACAGCCTCATGATCTCCTTCACATGGATGTCTCCCAAATAAGTCTGACCCTCTCTCCTCAACTCCGGCTCCTTCAGGACAGCACTAGTGGAGACTGTCATCTGGAACGCAACATCTCCTAAACCAAACTTATCTCCTCCTAAAATTGCAGCCCCTTCCTGTTTCTACAGAAGACAGCAAAATCCCCATAGCTACTCAGACTGAATTTTAGAAATATACTTTTGAATACATTTTTTTTTCTGTCACCCCTGCTTTCTAAATTCAGCTAGGTGTGATTTTAGGCAAGCCATTTTTACATTTCGCCCCATGGTTTTCGCCTCTGAAAAAGAGAAAAGTCATACCTGGTAGTTCTGAAAGAACTATGTTTATGAAAATGCCTAGTTAGTTAAGTACTCTCTTTTCTTCAACAATTTCCCATAGCTTCCATATAAATAAAAAAAAAATTCAAGGACATGTCTATTATATTTCTTTGTACATCCCCATAATGCCTTGCACAGTGGCCTGTATACAGCTGTAGCCTGATAAATGTTCTTTGATTGATGCCCATAGACAAGCAACTAAAGGAGTAAGTCAAGAGGTCCCAATAATAGATTATAAAGTATTAACTACAATCAAAATCAGAAGGGTTGTTATCTATGTCTCAATCAATCAAGATAGTACTTGGCACCAAATAGGCTCAAATAAATATTTTCTGGAAAAATGAACCAGATAGGCCTAAACATCTAGCCATCTGTCTCCATGGGAGATACAAGAAAATCATGAGGCACTGATTACTCACTGAGAACTTCCCAAGTTCCTCCTGTGGCCCACTCATGAGGGAAATGAGAAGGCTCATTCCTTGCCAAAAGGAAACAGTGTTCTTTACCTTAGATTTTGAACAAATAAATACTCACATGTCAAAAGCACTGAATTCCAAGGTTAAGCGAGCTGGCAGCCCAGCAGAATCACCTGGACAAAAGCATTATCACATTTTCACTTACAAATCAGAAATAGCAGCATTCATAACAAAAATGTTTGTGAATAGTGTTGTTCTCTTGACTGAGTCCAAGGTGCCCCATCCAATTTCGAATTATCTATGATACACTGATAACGTATATACAGATAATGGCAGAATGTGACAGAGCTCTTGTGAATATAAGAGATTTGCTGAGAATATAAAAAGAGTCAATGGAAAATGATATGTTCAATCTCCTCCCCCAGCAATGCTAAGTAATCGGTATTACTTGGATTAATAACATGGGTTTCTTTTCCCCACAAAAGGGGGAAAAAGAAGAAAATGAACTTAGTTCAAAATTCAGGAAGCAAAATAGCAACTAGTGAAGAGCACTGATTATAAAAGACAAGGGTATCCCTTTCTAAAGGAAAACTGACATTCTACTGGAGGACGGAGAAGACAACAGAAGATGATGGAAGATGGAGTTTTCTATAACCTACCATTGTAGTAATAACCCTTAATGTCCTTGGGAGCTTCATCCAGCCGATACTCATTCAGCTTCTTCTGGGTCAACTCATGCCAGAACCCAACATCCAAGGCACTGCTAAAGGGGGCAAACTGCAGTTTGGAGAGTCCAGTGTCCCCCGTGGTTGCTGCCATTGCTGCCTACTTCAAAACAAAACACAACACAGCAAACAGCACATTCACACAAAACTTGGTGAGAAAGAACATTTGTAATAAAGCTTAATTCAAACAAACAAAAAGGAATGAGATGTGTACAGGACACCTTAATTCACAACTTTTCAAAAAGTTGTAGTGAAAAGCTCATAACATATAATTTACCATCTTGATTATTTTGGAGCATACAGTTCAGTAGTATTAAGTATATTCACAAAGTTGTGAAACAGATCTCTAGAACTTTTTCATCCTTTAAAACTGGGACTCTGTAGCCTTTAATCAACAACCACCCATTCCCTCTTCTCCTAGTCCCTGACTCCTTGAGTCTGACTACTTTAGACAGTTCATATAAGTGGACTAACATAGTATTTGTGTTTTTGTGACTGGTTTACTGCACTTAAGACACAACTTTGAAAACCATTCTGAATAATTTGCCAATGTTGTCAAGTTTAGTCTCCTCAAGGCCCAAGTGATTTTTCTTTTTTTTTTTTTGAGTTGGAGTCTCACTCTGTCGCCCAGACTGGAGTGCAGTGGCCACTCCCGGCCACTGCAGCCTCGACCTGCTGGGCTCTGGTGATCCTTCTGCCTCAGCCTTCCAAGTAGCTGGAACTACAGGCGCACGCTACCACACCCAGTTAATTTTTTGATTTATTATAGAGATGAGGTCTCGCCAAGTTGCCCAAGCAGGTCTCGAACCCATGGGCTCAGGCAATCCACTCACCTCAGCCTCCCAAAGGCGCGGGATTATAGGCTGAGCCACCGAGCCCGGCCCAAGTGATTTTTCTAAGTAATCATCTCTGCTTTAACTTGTGTGCATCTTTTTTCCTTATCGAGTCAGTCTGACTGATACACTAGAGTTATTCCTTCTTTGACACAGACATAGTCTCAGAAGTTTTTGCCATCCTGTGTGGTCCTACAGAACTCCACAGGCTCAAAATCCTAAGCCTTGTCGGTCAGAAACATAGCAATCCAAACTGTCAGAATTCTGTCTGCATGAGAGCAGTGCTTGAGCACCTCCAGCTGAGGCAGAAAATGAAGGATAAGTCTCTCCCCACTGCCCACAATGTCCGAATTTCTTTGAAATCTCACGTTTTATCTCTTCAATGTATGGAAAGTTTGCATTTTGCCACAATACATATTTTAATATTTCGTTTCCCATCAAATCAACAAATAAATCTGACATTCCTGGCAATCATGCATGTGTGTGCTATAACTTCCTATAACCCTGGCACACTCTCAGGGGTACACATACCTCATCCTGAGAAGCACAATACTAGAAGAATCTGGCAGCTCCAAAAAGCACAAATCAATGAGGTCCCTTCACTTTCCATCCTAATTATCTCACAATCAGACATCAGTATTTCTGCAGCAGAACATATGCATAAATGGCATCCATTTTTAAAAAGACAGTTTACATGCACTCATAAAGGTTTTGTCTGAGTTTTATGCCAAGACTATTAAAAAGGTTCAGTTTTCAGCCGGGCTCGGTGGCTCAGCCTGTAATCCCGCACCTTTGGGAGGCTGAGGTGAGTGGATTGCCTGAGCCTGCGGATTCGAGACCCGCCTGGG
>NW_007248414.1:118353-119514 GCF_000164805.1 Carlito syrichta
TGTAGTTCCAGCTACTTGGAAGGCTGAGGCAGAAGGATCGCCGGAGCCCAGCAGGTCGAGGCTGCAATGGCCGGGAGCGGCCACTGCACTCCAGTCTGGGTGACAGAGTGAGACTCCAACTCAAAAAAAAAAAAAAGCTTCAGTTTTCCAAATTTGTTGGGTTTTACAATTAGAGATAAGGAGTTTTTTATTGACAGTAACTGTATGATGAAGTACAAAGTCAGTGTTCTATATAAAAAGTGCTTGAGGGCTAAGTGTGGTGACTCATGCCTGTATTCCCAACACTTTGGGAGGCCAAGGTGAGAGGACTGCTTGAGCCCAGGAGTTAGAGATCAGGCTAGGCAACATAGCAAGATCTCTTTTCTATAAAAAAATAAAAAAATTAGCCAGGTGTGGTGGCCTATACCAGTAGTCCCAGTTACTTGGGAGGCTGAGGCGGGAGGATCACCTGAGCCCAGGAAGTCGAGGCTGTGGTGAGCTGTGATCATGCCACTGCCTCCACTCCAGCCTGGGCAACAGGGTAAGACTCCAACTAAAAAAAAAAAGACATAGATAAGCATGGAACAGAGTTGTGAAAAGGGATGGGCACTGAGGAATGGTGAAAAGGAGGGGAAGATGAGTGGAGGACAGAAGAACAAGAGCAGAGGCACTGCAGTGGTAAAAACAGGGATGATAAGACAAGCTATACTTACATGGAGGATCTGCACTGCATAAGAGCAGCACACACACTGCATAAGAGCAGCACACACAGGTGAGCACTAGCAGAAAAGCTTCAAATGCGAGGCTGAAGAATTTTGGAAAGGGGAGCTATGGGCAGTTCTGCACATGGAGAACGATTCTGTAGTGGCTACAGGGCCTTGAAGAAGGCAAGCAGAGAAATCAGCTAATAGCCTAAGGATTTATGAAGACCTGGATTAGAGCAGAGAAATGAGACTGGAAAGGAGGAGACTCTCACTGGGTCACTTTAAGAGAAAAGGTGCCCAACCTGGGTATTTTGGTGGATTCAAGAAATGAAAGTCATCAAGAAGATGCAAATCAAAACCACACTAAGATACCACCTAACTCCAGTCCAGAATGACAATTATCAATAACTCAAAAAATAACAGTTGCTGAAGAGGGTGTGGTGAAAAGGGAACACTCCTACACTGTTGGTGGGAGTGC
>NW_007248414.1:119534-119921 GCF_000164805.1 Carlito syrichta
CGTGGGTTCGAGACCCACCTGGGCAACTTGGCGAGACCTCATCTCTACAATAAATCAAAAATTAGCTGGGTGTGGTAGCGCGCGCCTGTAGATCCAGCTATTTGGAAGGCTGAGGCAGAAGGATCGCCAGAGCCCAGCAGGTCACTGGGCCACTGAGGCCACTGTGGCCACTGCACTCCGGTCTGGGCGACTAAGTGAGACTCCAACTCAAAAAAAACAAAACAAAAGACTGGATTAAAAAATTGTGGTACATATACATGATGGAATACTACGCAGCCATAAAAAAGAACAAAATCATGAACTTTGCAGCAACCTGGATGGAACTAGAGTCAATAATACTGAGTGACCTCTCACAGAAACAAAGATCTGAGTATCACATGTTTTCAC
>NW_007248414.1:120645-123175 GCF_000164805.1 Carlito syrichta
ACTCCAGTCTGGGCGACAGAGTGAGACTCCAACTCAAAAAAAAAACAAAAAACAAAAAACAAGAGTACCTGAACGAAACATATTTGGATACCTAACCCTTAACTATACCCCACAATATCAAAATAAAAAATATTGATTAAAAAAAAGGAAGAAAAGAAATGAAAGCCCTTCGGAGTCAAGCTGTGACTGGCTGTGACTGTAACTCAAATGAAAGAAAAGACACTTGAGAGGCAGAGCCAGTCTCAGAAGAGTAATAAAAAATGAAGGACATTTTCAGTTCTGGGCAATGGAAGGGCAAAGTTGGGAAGCTCAGCCAAGGAAACTTGTAGCACACACATGCATGACTGCTGAGAAGGTCAAATTGACTTGATAGGAAAAATGAAATACTAAAATATGTATTGTGGCATAAAATGCAACCATGAATGTGGACTCAGACTTATGAAGCATTGACACTAAGATAACAGCTAATGTGGGCGAGAATGATCAATCAGTTCTGAGGAAGAAAAGTCCAACAAAGTCCAGAGAATATCCAGTTAGAGAATAAGAAGAAATAGAATCAGTAAAACAGAGCAGTAGTTGGTACACCAGCACAGTACATATAGCTACCAGCCCAAAGCAATAAGAAAACTAAGAAGAGTAATGATGAAAGGACACTAGAAGGCAAAGAAAATGACTGATCAATGCCATTGGATTGAATGTTTAAAAGGAACACAGTGGTAGCTTGCTGAAATGCAATTTGATGAGACTGCTAAAAAGAGAACAGGCCGTAGAGGCAAGAGTGCCACAGGGGAGTAACTGACTGTGTCCCCAGCAAGTTTTAGGGGGGCATGTTAGTTTCTTACTGGATTCCTAATGGGCGACTGTTTTTCAACAGGCTAAATATGTTCTCATACTTAAAAATATGTTTTTGCAACAGAAATCCAATTTTGTATTAATAAAAAATTCACAATAGGGGTTTAACAAACTGAAAAACAGAAAACACGAGGTAGAAACTATTCAAAAATAATTGATAAGCTTCATTGATCACAAAGGACAACACATCACAGACCTAAAATGCTCTGCTGCCTCAGTATAGCTTGTAGCATCATGCACCAGACGATGCCTGGATTTTCCAAATTTCTCTACATAGGGGGTGTACCTAAAAATGAGGATGAACCTTGGCAATGGCCCACACCTGTAATTTCAGCACTCTGGGAGGCTGAGGCCAGAGGACTGCTTGAGCCCAGGAGTTCCAGACCATCCTGGGCAACATAGAGAGATCTGTCTCTACAAAACATCAAAAAATTAGCCAGCCATGGCAGTGCACACCTATAGTCCCTGCTACCTGGGAGGCTGAGGTGGAAGGATTGCCTGAGTCCAGGAGGGCGAGACCGCAGTGAGTCGTGATGATGCCACTGCACTCCTCCTGGGGCAACACAGTGAGACCTCAACTCCAAAGAGAGTAAATGAGAATGCCTGGGTCTTACCCACTCATTCTGTCAAGGGGAAAAGGGATGGTGAGGGTGGCCAGGAATCTGGAGTTTGACTAGTGCCCCAGGAGACAGTGATGCACATTGTTTCTATCTTGATGCCTACAGGGCACTGGCACTCTTACTAAGAGGCCCCACTTCTAAATCATATCAAATATATTTAAATGCACCCTCCTCCCTAAATATTTTTTGACTTTTAATTGTTTATTTAAAAAATGATTTTTATAGTTTTTCACTCTTAGAATTTTCATCTTCTTTTTCCAGGTCACTATTTTCACAGGCCCCTGAAAAGTGTGTGGACCCTAAGGACTGTGGCCTTAATGCCTAATAAAGAACAGGTGATCTGGCTGGGCGTGGTGGTTCATGCCTATAATCCCAGCACTTTGGGAGACTGAAGTGAGAGGATTGCCTGAGCCTGGGCAATTTGGCAAGACCTCATCTCTACAATAAATCAAAAAATTAGCCAGGCATAGTGGCGCATGCCTGTAGTTCCAGTTACTGGAAGTCTGAGGCAGAGGAATTACATGAGCCCAGCAGGTTGAGGCTGCGGTGGCCAGAAGCGTGCCATTGCCCTCCAGCCTGGGCAACAGAGCGAGACTCTAACTCAAAAAAAAAAGAACAGGTAATCTGAGGCCCACACTTGAAGAAACATTCTCACAATCTTCTAGTTTGTTTCCTAGGCCTCTAATTTCTCCCTCTTTTCCTATTTTCTTCCACAATGCAGCTATAATTTTTTCTCTATTTTTTTTTTTTTTGAGAGGGGTCTCACTCTGGAGCTCAGACAGTAGTGCAATAGCACAATCATGGCTCACCACAGTCTCTACCCCCTGGGCTCAAGCAATCCTTCCACCTTAACCTTCTGAGTAGCTGGAACTACAGGCGCACACCACTGTGCCCAGCTATTTCTTTTTATTTTTTTTTTGTAAAGACGAGGTCTCGCTTACTTGAACTTCTGGGCCCAAACAATCTTACCACTTTGGCCTCCCAAAATGCTAGAATTCCAGGTGTGAGCCACTGTGCCTGGACTACTATTGTTTTTTTTTGGTTTTTGGTTTTCGTTT
>NW_007248414.1:123357-136193 GCF_000164805.1 Carlito syrichta
TTTATTGTAGAGATGAGGTCTCGCCAAGTTGCCCAGGTGGGTCTCGAACCTGTGGGCTCAGGCAATCCACTCACCTCAGCCTCCCAAAGGCACGGGATTACAGGCTGAGCCACCGAGCCCGGCTTGGTTTTTGTTTTTTTTGAATTGGAGTCTCACTCTGTCGCCCAGGCTGGTCCCATGTTCAGCCCTCTCCTCAAATCATAAGGTTACCCAAAAGCAAAATCATTCCTTTTTTACAATTTCCATCTATATTCCCAAGAATCTCAGGACTATATTTCTAGCCCTAACCACCAAACCTATACTTAAGTGCCTTTTAAAGCCAGGACTCAGATGTCTCAGATATCTCAAATTCAACAAATCTTTTCCAAAAATTCTGCCCCTTTTCCTATGTTTCCTAGTTTGCTTAATAGTACCCCCATACATCCAAGGCAGAAACCTCAATATCATCTTCAATTTGTCTTTCTCTCTCACATGCAATAAAGCACTAATTCCTAGAGGTTCAACCTTAAACAATCCTCTGGAATGAGATGAAGGTAACAGTTACTGAGCACAAAGACTAGGCACAGCACCAGGGGTGTTTACCTGCATTCAGTTCTCCCAGAAGCCCTAAAAAGTGATATGTCTAGTTTCACAGAGGAAGAAACTGAGTTTCAGTGAGGTAAGAAATTTACACAAGACACACAGCTAGAAAAGTGGGGGAACCAAGATTCAAATTCCAGTGTTACTCCAGCGCCCATATTCTTCATGCAACTTCATGCTTCTTGTCTAGGTCTGTTTCCCTGCTCTCCATTCCTGCTGCCATACACCAGGCTTTGTCACCTCACACCTCAGCTCCTGCTCACTAGTCACTGCCTTCAGCCCCCATCTTCTCCAAACAAGATGGCACACTGCTACCAGGAATGATCCACATAGGTGGCTCCCTTGTTTAAACAAACAAAACTCTGCTGGCCTTACTACACAGAGAATAAGGTGCTGCTGCCTAAACCTGACCTTATGCCTTGGCTGATGTCCCTGGAAACCTTTCCCCTCTCTACCAGGAAGATTCCTTCTCATCTCCTAAGGTCCTTTTAGGAAGCTGTCAGTAACACCCACTATTGGTGGGTATATGTGGTTCTCCTCGCCATGGTAGTAGATGAAACCTCCATTCAAGCATTTATCATCATAAGTTGCCCTTGCTTTTTTTGATAATACCCTTTTGAAAACTTTTAAAATAATGGCATTCTTTTTAAATAAAAGCATTCTTATTGAATGCATATTCTATGCCAAGCACTAAATACTTTACATATCAATCCCATGACAACCCCAAAGTGATTAAATCATGGCTACTTTACAGAAGAGAAAACAGAGGCACTGAAACGTTAAGTAACTTGCCCTGTGTAACACAGTCAGGAAATGGTAGAGCTGAGATGATAATCCGGGTAGGCCAGCATAAAACTCCCTACTCTCATCAACTCTGCTATACCACCATGAAGGAAGAAACTTCTTTTCAGAAACCTTATACTGCCAATGTTAAGTTACGCTGGAATCAGCCTCATATATGCTAAAACAACAACAATTATTTTGAAAACCATTTGCACGGAAACCTCTTCTGCAACAGTCAAAGCAAAAAGGCCACGGATAGAGCAATCACCCAATATGGAAGGAAACAACACAGTCGCCAAAGTGGTACAAATGAATCTCATCTACCATCTTCTGTGTGATGGATCATCAGGCCCCCACATGTTAGTCATCCACAGCTTACTCTTAAAGGTCAAATGTAACTTGTTTTCATCATATTTTTTGATGACTTACTGAAGTCATCAGTATGAAATTTTACCAGAGCCAGAGGACCCCAGAAACAAAAAGAAAAGCTATTCTATGGCACTTCAGCAGCTGTGGAAAAGTGACTCAGGATGACCACTTAGAAGATAACATATACTTTGTATGTTAATTATACAAATGATGATGATATGAATGATGAAATGATAAAATGAAGATGATAATAAACAGGCATGCTGAGAAAGTAATTTGCATAAGAAGCACAGCCTTCAAACATTTTCTGACATATTATCTGGCCTTAGGGAAGTTTTGAACAGAACACAAGAGCCTATTTCACAAGAGAATATGGTTGATGTTCAGCTGTTGAAACCACTGCATGACAGGCTAAGGAAACAGGAAAAGTCTTAAGCACCAGCAGCAACATGTGATGAAGAATTTGCTGGAAATATCTAAATAGGATACTCTAGTATAAATGTATCTCTTAGGAACATCTAGGCCATGCCACATCACTACAAACCCTAATCTGGAAGGGAAGACTAAGAAGCAATGGTCAGAAAGGAATTTGGGGGGAAGTGAGTTTTAGGTACAGTTATTTATAGGTAACTAATCTAGATCCAAACATTACCTGCTTCAGGAAAAGTAAGGCTTTCCTGTATAACTCTGGATAGCACAGGTGAGACCTTAGTCTCTGCTTAGCTTAAAAAGATCAAAGATTATTTCTATCACACTTCATTATATTCAGACACATTCAAGGAAAGAAATTGACCCAGGTATCAATATAAATGTGTTTCAATTTTCTTTCAGGTGGTTTCTCTCACCCATGCCAGTTATGGCATGTCTCACTTTTCTCTCTTCTTTCTCTAATAAACTTTGTTTAAAAACTTTTAAAAAAAACTTTATTTCAACCTATATTCAGGATTTAAAACAAAGGAGTTCCACAAATGAGTTGTTTCACTTCCAATTAAAGAGGAGAGGCTTTGATGAGGATTCAACACCGTAATGAACAAGCAGTATAAAAAAGTCAGCAATAGCCAAAAAGTTCAATCAAGATTGAACTGAGATAGCAGGGTGGGTGATTAAGCAATACAAATTCCCTTGGACTATGTCTACCAGCAAAACTTGGTGCAAAGTTAAGACTTCATGAAAAATAAAGTGGGTTTTCGGGAAGATGGCAGCATAGCCAGTCGGACAGCTTGCGCCCGCCCCGTGTGTGTGACTGATTATATGGACAATTCTGTGTTTGTTTCTCTGTGTTAAGTGGGAGTGTGAGAGGCTGACTGAGTGGGGACTCGAGATCAAGTGGCCAGGACCCTCCCGGTAAAGCTGCTGGTGCCAAGCTGCTCTGCTTGGATCCTAGTTCTTCCCAGAGCACAGAAGCTGAGCACCATTTTGTAAAATCAGCAAAGCTTTTCCTGAGAAGAATGGTTGGAGTGATTGCTGACCCCAACACCAAGGGCCAGGATGAACACTGGCAGCAAGGGGCATGGAGGGAGTGCAGCCAGGGAGCCTGAGGCAGAGTCCCAAGGAAACAGCCGAGAGAAGCCCTCTTGAGCCTGGACTGGGGACTACAGAGCCTTGCCAAAGGGTCAGAGATCTGGAGACTGATAGCTGCTGGAGAAGGAGCTATTGGGAACAGCAACCGTCAGAGAAACTGAGCAGACTCCAACGCCTGGGCAGAGAAGTGTTCTTAGGGCGGCCTCTGCAGAGCAACAGAACTGCATCTTGCTATCTCTGTGTTGCCTTGAGGTTGCTCTTTATAACCTCAGAGAACATTGTCCCGGGCACAAGACCTGGCGATAACAGCAGATGGGGAACCCCAGCTGATCCACCCTCCACCTTGACTCAGCTGCTGGGTGATAGACGCAGACAGTGGAACTGCCTGAGAAAAGGCTGGTGAGTGCCTAACTGGCTTCTCCCACCCACCCAACCCAGCAACAAGTGAAAGAGATCCGGAGGGCGGGGCAGAGACAGAGGCTCCACTCCTCTGCCATGAACTGGATGCCCTGGGAGCTGTGACAAAGCTGGGAGACTTGGAAGGAAAGGGGTGAGATCCCAAGAGACACTTATCAAGTTATTTCAGCCCCCTTCCCTCACACGGGTGTGTGACTGCTACCAATTGCAGGCAGCCAGGGGTTAAGATTCTGACACCTTAAGTTCCAACAGCGAATAGGGAACCTGCAGTAATAGCCTTATGGTTGCAGAACCCATCACAAGAGACATACTAAGAGACATATGAGAACTCTCCTTTTTTATGTTCCATATTTTCACTTGAGCTTTCCCTTTCTTTTCTTTTCTTTTTTTTTTTTTACTTTCAAATTTTTTATTTTAAAATTGTGGGGTACAATTAAGGTTAGGTATACAAATATTCATTGTCCAAGTACCCTTGTTGATGATGCGTGCCCCCCCTTCCCCAGGCAGATTCCCACTACTGCCAAACTCACCTCATACTGAGAACTCTTTATCAACATTGTTTGTTTGTTTTGGTTTTTTGGGGGAGTATTGGTTTGTTTGATTATCTTTTTGGCTGCTTTGTTGGTTGGTTGGTTTTCCCTTTTCTTTCCTTCTTCTATTTCTCTTTGTTCTTCTATGATTTTTCTTTCTTTTTTCCTTTTTCTATTTTTCTTTCCTCTTTTTGTCTTTCACTTCCTTTCTCTTTTTTCTCTCTTTTCCCTTTTATACCCTGTCTTGGACTCAGGGTCTATGCAAGCATACCCACTGTAAGGTCATATTGTGCAGAGAAGAAGAGCAAGTCCCAGCTGACACATTCACCAGATAACAAACATTATGACCTGTCAATAGGTTTTAAATCCTTGCAGACCCCTAACTCCCGAGTAAGTGCTCAAAATTGTAAAGAAACAGCACAACACCCTATCCCCAGCACTGCTTCATAATTGAACAAATCCAGAGTCCCAGCTCAAGGAAGGACAAAAGGTAGAGCAAATATCAGAAGTGACTGCTTCTCCATTTTCCAATAAGCAACAGAATTAAAGAGAAAGATAAGAGAACTGCTACAAATGAAGAAAAACCAATGAAAAACTGCTGGTAACCATCAGAGTCCCAGCAAAGAGTCACTGTAGAAAGAACAGCTACTGAGGCACAGACAATGGTTGTCTCCCAGAATGATAGTACCCAGAAGGTATTTACGAAGATCTGAGAATCAGTGGCTAGAATGAATAAAAATCAAGAAATGCAAGGGCTAAAACTAAATGAAACTGCAATGAAGCTAGACAGACTCAAGAAAGCATACTTAGAAATAACAGAAATAGACCGGGCATGGTGGCTCACGCCTATAATCCTAGCACTTTGGGAAGCTGAGGTGAGAAGATTGCCTGAGCCCATGGATCTGAGATCAGCCTGGGCAACTTGGTGAGACTCCCATCTCTACAATAAATTAAAAAGTTGGCCGGGTGTGGTGGCGTGTGCCTGAAGTTCCAGCTATTTGAAAGGCTGAGACAGAAGGACCACCTGAGCCCAGCAGGTCGAGGCTGCGGTGGCTGGGAGTGTGCCACTGCCCTCCAGCCTGGTTGACAGAGTGAGACTCCTATTCAAAAAAAAAAAAAAAAAGAAAAGAAAGAAAGAAATAACAGAAATAAAGAACTTCATCCAAGAAATAAAACACCTTGGAACAAAAATTTCATGAGGTCACTCAAGAAAACTCCTCTCATCGGGCCAGAGAGACAACTATACAAGCACAAGAGATCCAGAGAACCCCTGTAAGGCTTCTTATGAGACCAACCCCTAGACACATATAATTTGCCTATACAAAGTGGGTATAAAAGAAAAAATCCTAAAGGCAACAAGGGAAAAAGATCAGACTACCTACCAGGGAAGAACAATCAGAATTGCTGCAGATTTATCTGCAGAAACACTACAGGCCAGAAGGAATTGAACCCCAATCTTTAATGTTCTCAGAGATAAACAATTTCAACCAAGAGTTTCCTGCCCAGCCAGGCTAAGCTTCATCAGTGAGGGAGAATTAAAATCCTTCTCAGACATCCAGTCCCTACGAGGATGTCCTGCTTCAAGATCAGCTCTACAGGAGATACTTTAAAAGGTGCTGTACACAGAAGAAAAAAGAAACAACAGAAAAACCATATATTTCACAAGATCACAAACACAGAAGCAGCAGAACACACAGCATGCCCACAAAAATGAAAACACACACATATATCAATACAAAAGCTAAACGAAAACAAAACACAAAACAGCCTTATAAGAGCAGTATGTCAGGGATAAACCCTCATATTTCAATAATCAGCATGAACATGAATGAACTAAATGCACCACTGAAAAGACACAGAATGGCAAATTGGATAAAAACACATGACCCAGTAATTTGCTGCCGCCAGGAAGCTTATCTCACCACAAAGGACGCCCACAGACTTAAAGTTAGAGAATAGAAAACAAATTTTCAGGTGAATGGATCACAAAAGAAGGCAGGAGTTGCAATCCTAATACCAGACAAAACAACCTTTAAGTTATCAAACATTTAAAAAGATACAAAAGGATACTACATAATGATAAAAGGTTCAATCCAACAACAAAAAATATCCATCCTAAACAAATATAACACAGGAGTACCAGCTTTTATAAAACAACTACTAAGTAAACTAAAAAAAAAAAAAAAAAAAGATATTGACTCTCAAACTGTCACAGCTGGGGACTTAAATACCCCACTAACAAGCCTAGATAGATCATCGAAGCAAAAAAATCAACAAAGAAAACCAGAACCTCAACCTGACACTTGACCAAATGGACTTAGTAGGTACCTACAGAACACTCCACCCAACAAACACAGAATATACATTCTACTCATCACCACATGGAACGTACTCCAAGATCAACCACATCCTCGGCCATAAATCAAGCATCAACAAATTTCACAAGACTGAAATATTGCCATGCACCTTCTCAGATCACAGTGGAATATAAATAAATATCAACACCAACAAAATTCCCCCAGAGCCCACAAAGACATACATACTAAATAGCATGATGCTGAACAACTCCTGGGTCAACACAGAAATTAAAACAGAAATTGAAAGATTACTGGAAACAAATGAAAATGAAGAAACATCATACCAAAACCTCTGGGATGTTATGAAAAGAGTACTTAGAGGGGAATTTATATCTTTACCGAACACACATCAAGAAAATAGAAAGAGAATGAGTTGATAGCCTAACAAATCACCTAAGGGAACTGGAAAGGCAAGACTACCAAAATACTAACTTCAGCAGAAGAACCCAGATCACCAAAGTAAAAGCTCAAATATAGGACACAGAAGACAAAAAGACCAAAGGAAAAAATCAACAAAAAAAAGGTGGTTCTTTGAAAGAATAAACAAGATTGATGGGCCTCTAGCCAGAATGACCAAGAAAAAGAGAGAAAAAACCCAAATAAGCACAATCAGAAATGCAAACGATCAAGTCACAATTGACCCCAAAGAAATACAAAAGACTATCAGAGATTACTATGCATACCTGTATGGAAATAAACTCGATAACCTAAATGAAATGGAGGACTTTCTAATATCACACAACCTCCAAAGTTGAAACAAGAAGAAAATGAGATCCTAAATAGACCAATAACAACCCAGGAAATTGACTCTGTCATAAGAAAACTACCTACAATAAAAAGCCCTGGATCAAATGGAGTTCCAGCAGAATTCTACAAAACATACAAGAAGGGGCTGATACCAATCCTACTGAAAGTATTCTAGGCAATCAAGAAAGACAGAACTCTTCCCAAGTCATTTTATGAAGTTAACATCACACTGATACCCAAGCCGGGTAAAGATCCAACTAAGAAAGAGAACTACAGGCCAATATCCCTGATGAACATAGATGCAAAAATTCTCAACAAGATCCTAGCAAATTGGATTCAATAACACATCTCAAAAATCATCCACGATGACCAAGTAGGCTTCATTCCCAGGATGCGGGGCTGGTTCAACATCTGCAAGACCATAAATGTAATTAAATACTTCAACAGATATAAAAACAAGAACCTCATGATTATATCATTAGCTGCGGAAAAAACTTTTGACAAAATCCAGCATCCCGTCCTGATAAAAACCTCAAACACCTAGGCAAAAAGGGAACATACCTCAAAATAGTAAGAGTCATCTCTGATAAACCCTCAGTCAACATACTGCTAAACAGAAAGAAACTGGAAGCATTTTCCCTGAAAACCAGAACAAGACAAGGCTGCCCACTCTCACCTCTCCTGTTCAACATAGTGTTGGAAGTCCTAGCTAGAGCAATCTGACAAGAGAAGGAAATCAAGGGTATCCAAAATAGGAAAAGAAGTCAAGTTATCCCTCTTTGCTTACGATATGATCCTATACCCCCAAAATCCAGATGAATCTGTCAAAAACCTCCTTGCACTGATAAAGGACTTTGGCAAAGTCTCAGGGTACAAAATAAATGTGTAAAAGACAGTCGCATTCTTATACACTAACAACAAACAGGCAGAGAAATAAATAAAAAGCACAATCTCATTCATAATAGCCACACAAAAAAATGAAATACCTTGGCATCTTCCTACCTTTCACTTCTAGAGAAGTGAAAGACCTTTGCAATGAAACATACAAAACACTGCTCAAAGAAGTCAAAGATGACACAGACCAATGGAAAAATATTCCATGTTCATGGATAGGAAGAATTAACATTGTTAAGATGTCCATAAACACTATACCCCTTAAATTACCAACATCCTTCTCAGACCTGGAAACAACAACACAGCAATTCAAATGGAAACATAAATGATGACAAATAGCCAAACCAATCCTTAGCAAAAACAAAACAAAACAAAACAAAGTGGGAGGTATCACACTTCCAGACTTTAAACTTTATTTTAAGACTACAATAATCAAAATAGCCTGGTATTGGTACAAGAACAGGCATATAGCTGTTGGGTATTTGGGTAGTTGGGCAGTTACCCATTGGTAAGCAGTTGGCAGTTTGGTAGTTGGGTGACTACCCAATATTTAACAGTAGGGGAGTTGTGTAATTGGGCAACTACCCACTGTTCAGTAGCTGGCGACTGGGTAGTTAGGCAGGTACACACTGTTTAACAGTTGGACAGTAGGATAGTTTGGCAACTATCCAGGACTCTTATCACCATACACAAAAATCAACTCCAAACGGATCAAAGATCTAAATGTAAAACCCCAAACTTTAAGACTCTTAGAAAATGCAGGAGACACCCTTACAGAAATTGCAATAGACAACCAATTCCTGATCAAAACCCAAATGCCCATTCCATAAGAGATAAGACAGACAAGTGGGACCTCCATCAAACTGAAAAGCTTCTGCAAAAAAGGAATCATCAAGACAGCCCACAGAATGGGAAAAAAATATTTGCCAACTACGTATCTGACAAAGGCCTAACATCCAGGATCTACAAGGAACTCAAATATGATGAAAGGAAAAAAACAAACAACTCCATTAAAAAAAAATGGGCAAAAGACATGAATAAGCACGTCTTCAAAAGAAGACATACAAGCAGCCAACAGACATGAAAAGTGCTCAGCCTCAGTAATGATCAGAGATGTGCAAATCAAAACCACATTGAGATACCACCTAACCCCTGTAAGAATGGCCATCATTAATAAAACAAAAAGCAACAGATGCTGGCAAGGATGCAGAGAAAAGGGAATGCTTCTACACTGTTGGTGGAACTGCAAACTAGTTCATCCTCTATGGAAAACAGTGGGGCGATTCGTAAAAGAACTAGAGATTGGCCTTCCATACAATCCAGTAATCCCCCTTCCAGGAATATATCAGAGGAAATTAAATCACTCTACAAAAAAGATATCTGCACATGCATGTTTATTGCAGCACTATTTACGATAGCAAAAAACATGGAACCAATCATGTTACCCATCAAAACTGGACTGGATAAAAACAAATGTAGTACATATACACAATGGAATATTATGCTGCCATAGAGAACAAAATTATGGACTTCACAGCAACTTGGATGGATTTAGAGTCTATAATACTCAGTGATTTATAACAGAAACAAAGAACTGAGTACCACATGTTCTCACTCATAAGTGGACCCTGAACTTTTACCATAATACTATAAGAAAGGAATTGGCAGTAGCCGGAAACTGCTGGGGGAGGGGAAGGGGACACATAAGATTAATAAGGGTACTTGATCTCAAACCAGGCAAAGCGGGGACCAAAGGGAGGCCCAAACTTTACCTGTACGATGACCACTTGTATACCTAACCCTGAATTGTACCCTCCATCTTTAAAATAAAATAAATTATTAATAAATAAAATAAAATAAAACTGAGTCACATTGAGCAACTAACAAGAGTGAAAGCTCAGAAAATTTCACTGAATGAGTTCGTACCAAAAGCTTCTATTCAAATGGACCTAAACCTTTTGTTAGTGCTGTTCTTTAAAGTCAAATCCCCACAAACGTAATAGTACTTGCTTCCCAAGAAAGAAGCTAGTGGTGACTGTGCAGTGGCTTATGCCTATAATACCAGCGCTTTGGGAGGCCAAGGCAGGAGGATTCCTTGAGACCAGGAGTTTGAGACCAGCCTGGGCAACAGTGAGACCCTGTCTCTACAAAAAAAAAAAAAAAAAAAAATTGTTTTTTTAATTAGCTGGGTGTGGTGGTGCATGCTTGCAGTCCTAGTTACTCAGGAGACTGGGGTGGGAGGGTCGCCTGAGCCCAAGAGCCCACTGGACTACCTGGGCAACAGAGTCTGTATTGTGTATATAGTATAACAACACAGAAATGAGTAAAGGAAAAGGTCCTAACCTGATGGCAAGAAGATAAGGATGCAGTGGCCGTCAGCGGCCACTGCACTCCAGTCTGGGCAGCAGAGTGAGACTCCAACTCAAAAAAAAAAAGAAGATAAGGAATGAGAGAGAGAAAAGACTAAGCAGCTCATTTGCTTTGGTTCCAAGAAATAACGCCTGAAAGATCCTAGATACAAGAACCATGTCTTACTCATTTTCCTTCAGTACTTAGTACAGTGCCGAAAACGTATTAGGAGTTCAGTAAAGGTTGAAATGAAATAATAGTTGTCTTCTACACTGGGCAGTGGATAGATGCTATATTGTAAGAGAAGCTTCAACGAAGTTGAAAAATTACTAATAGCTTGAATTGTACAAATAGGAAATAGACTGATAAGAGAGATAATGAATTTTCCATTAGTGGAAGCATTCAAACATGTATTAGATGATTATTTGTTAAGTAATATTTCACAAAGGATTATAGCTTTTCCTGAAAAGGGGACAAATAGTAAATATTTTAGGCATTGTATTTAATTTAATACAATTTAAAATTGTATTTTAGGCCACAAACAGTTTCTGTCATACATTCTTTTTGTTACAACCCTTAGAAAATGTAAAAACCATTCTTAGATCATGAACAAAAAAAAAGGCCTTGGGCAAGATTTGAACAACAAATCCTGTAGTTTGTCAACTGCTCAACTAATCTTCCAAACCTGTTATCTTTTGATCCTTTGGAGGTATCAATAATGTATTTTGTTTTAGGGAGAATCTTCTTTATTTTTTTAGAGACAGGATACAGAAGTGAGCAATTAAAGAAAACATCTGGGAGATCATTCTCTCACCCAGACTGGAGTGTAATGGCACAATCATGGCTCACCACAACCTTTAACTCCTGGGCTCAAGCGAACCTCCTGCTTAGGCCTCAAGAACTGGGATTACCAGCATTACTGTGCCTGGCATGGTATAATCTTTTTAAAGGGCAGTAGAGATCAGCAAGGGCTGCTGAAGGCAAAGCAGATCACAAAGTCAGATTCTAAGGCCACATCTGCTATTCTATAATATGTGCCTTGTAGTGCTGCAAATAAGTCTTTATAAACTGGTAAATATAGCCTAGATAGAACACTCACACATCTCTCAGCATCAATAAGCCAAGATGAAGCTCGTTTGATTTTACTGAGACTCATAACATGCCAGAAGGACTATATCAGCAGCATTCTACATCCTAAGCAGGCATATTAACACACCTCTAATGGTTTCCTTCATGTTTTCTCCTGGAACCCTGCTACTGCCTTCTAACTTTCCTAGGCCCACCCGATGGCCCTGTCACTCCTCACCCAATTGACACTCAAATACAGAGCTGCTTGGCACTCCTCTAAAGCTAGCTCTCATGCCTCTGCAGCCCCAAACCCTCTGTCTGAGAAGTGCTCCCCCTCATCCTTCATTCTGCCCCTGTGACTGCCAGGCATTATGAAAATTCAGCTCTGAGGCTACCTGCTCTGGAAACCTTCCCAGAGCCGCCTCCCACTGTCTTCACTCCCCTCATAGTCCTCCCCGTCAGATGAACTTAATCATTTCCGACTTGAAAGCACCTCAACATTTGGTATTATTTTTCCACTCTTTGCTTACCTGTCTGCCTCCACCACCTTGATTATAAATTCCACAAATACAGATCTTGGTTCATATTCCTCTCAAAGTTCCCCTAGTCCCTGGCAGAGTGGTTCTCAAACATTACTAAGATGAATTCTAGAAATTCCTCATGGTTATCTTCTCCAAGTAAAACTGGAGAAAGAAATAACCCAAGCTTCTATGACTGTGAGGACAAACCCCAGAAGCATATTACTATGGAGTATGGAGATCAGAGTAAGAAATCACGAAGAACATATGGGGAGATACACCACATGACTTAGGTCTCTAAACCTATTACTGTTTTTTTGTTTAGGACTAAGACCTTAGAGGACAGAAAATATGCATGCACAAATCAGGGTACATAAAACCTTACACAATTGCATCCAAAAGCATTAACAAAATAAATCTTGCTTTCTGAAAGCATTCCTGTAGCTATGTAAGGAAAGAGCCTACTTTTACAGCCTCAAAGTCTCTCTCTACAAAAAATGTATTATTACAAAGAAGGAAAAAAGTGATTCTACAGTAACAAAGTCTGTTCATTAAGACACCATTTTAATGAAAGGATTAAATTAACATCAGCAGCAATGGCACAAATAGCCACAGTGTGCTATCCGATAGGATGCCATGGAAAGGGCCAGGCTCCGTGGCTCAGCCTGTAATCCCAGCACTTTGGGAGGCCGAGGTGAGTGGAT
>NW_007248414.1:136426-156408 GCF_000164805.1 Carlito syrichta
AAAAAAAAAAAAAAAAAAAAGAATGCCATGGAAAGAACAATCTGTGGTATTCGACTGAAAATACATAACCTGGGTGTCTCACCGGGAGGAAACATCCAATAAGCCCAAAACCAAAAATTCTACAAAGTGACTGGAACCATGTTATAATTTTCAAAGCATCAAGGTCCAAAGCATCAAAGGAAGATGAAGGAGATGTATCAGACTGAAAGAGAATTCAAAGACTGACAACTGGGGGCAATGCGTGATCCCAGGTTGATGCTCTGCTATGAAGGGCATTACTGGGACAAAAACTGAATAGAGTCTCTGAGAAAGGGTAAAAGAAAGTTCTTTGTCTTACTCTTGTGACATTTCTGTAAGTTTGAAACTGTTTCAAAATAAAATGTTAAGCACAATTTTATCACCCAGATGCACACAGCTTTATATTTTGTTCAATAGGCAAAACCAATCAATGTGACATAAGTTAGAACAGTAATTATGGGGGAGGAGTCTACTGACTGAGAAGGGGCATGAGGAAGCCTTCTGGGGAGCTGGAAACATCTTCTACCTTGAGCTGGGTGGTGATTACAAGACATATACCCATGTACAAAGCCATGATTTGTGCACACATATTTTCTATCCTCTAAGGCCTTAGTCCTAAAAAAAAGCCACAATAGGTTTAGAGACCTAAGACATGTGGTATATCTCCCCATATGTTCTTTGTGATTTCTTACTCTGATCTCTACACTCCATAGTAATATGCTTCTGGGATTTGTCCTCATAGTCACCGAAGCTTGACTATTTCTTTCTCTTGTTTCACTTGGGGAAGATACCCATAAAGGGTTATTTATGATTAGTGCACTTTATTTTATGTATGCTACACCTGAATAAAATGGTGGAACAAAACTCCCAATGTCCAAACTATGCAAATCCTATAAGGAGAACCCTCGTGTATTCAACAGTTAACAGATGACCTACTTCGCTCTAGCTTTGGTAAAAAGAAACACATTGCTCTAAATAAGGAGCCTAAATGAGATATCATTTCCATACAGTTTTCTGGCATTCTGTTATTAAAAATGCTGAAGATGGAAGTATTTTGGCTTTGCTGCTTCTAGAATTAATTGAAGCAGAAGTGCTTCCTGGCGTGAGACTGCCCAAGCATTCTTCCTCCACAGGGGTCTAATAGGATTGGACACAGCAAGTATCAAGTCGGTGCAGGATTTTTAGAAATCTAGAAGTAAAATTGTAGAAAATAAACAACAATCAGAGAGAAAAAAGCAAAAACAAAAAGTATCCTTAGGGAAACTAGACCTGTAGCAGAAAAGCAGAAAAACAGACAATACCAACCAGTCGGACAATACCAAAAATTCTCTCATCATAATTTTTGTAAGTGTGTTTGGGTGGGTTGCTTCTTTGCTTGGGGAGGGAAGGGGAGTTTTTGACAGCTTAGAGAAAAAATGTTAAAACCAGAGGTAATGAAACGCGCAGTTAGGAATCTGTCTCCAGGCAGATGAGCACCTTCTGGTTCCACGTCCCACAAGCTGAGAAGCCTTGGGCAGGAGATTTTATCTCCCTGTTCCTTGATTTCCTCGCATGTAAAATAAGGATAGGTAGACTATTCCATAATATTGCGAGGGGGCTAAGTGAGAATGCGTGATGCACTTGCCATGATTCCTGGCACACAGTAAGCAGGTAGTAAGTGGTAGCTGATGACAATTTTTCCTGTCACTCCCCAATATTAGCCAACAGTGCCTGACTAATGGAGTTCCCCCTCCCCATGCTCACTAAGAAAACTTTATCTGCCTAAAACATGCCTTATCTAAGGTACAGCTCCCTCAAAGGAGCATTGCAATTGCAGCAGAGATTTAATTAAAGAGAGGCGGTCAGTCTTCCACTTCAGGTCATCAACAAGCCCAAAGAAACCCATCCTAAGGGGTCAGGAGCACTCTATCCAATTCCTCTGAGCCCACGTGTGGCCATTCACTTAGCAGAAGTGCCAGAATAACCACCATTTGGCTCTGAAGTACCTTCTTTGGGCCAAAATGGAGCACACAGAGCAGGCTTCTATTCTCATTTTCCCAGCTGTGGGGCTGAGAGCTCTGGCAGTCATTAAAATAAGCACTAAACCACATGACCAAGTCCTGCTGACAGAATGTGCTCTTAGCTGCTGATGTGTCAAAAGGTGGAGCTCACAGGGAGTGGGGAGGAGGCAGCTTTGGCATATGGAGCCAATGCACATTTTATAGACTCAGGATGCTTCTGTGACCTTACGAGTTTCGGAAACAATTTGCAAGGCTGCTAAAGAGGGAAGTTTAAAAGCTTCTCCAGAAGAAGAAAAAAAAAGTTCTAAACTTAGAAGAAAGAGGAGGCTCTACCAGAAGAAGAAAATTCAGGACTCCTACAGGGGAAGTAGTTGGCACAGAAGCCTAGCTTCCTCTTAAAAACTGCATTAGAGTCAAGATGCCCCAAGCCAAAGTAATGTCTCCACAAGACACCAAGTTACCAAGTCAGCCTAAATGAGTCCGCCTGTGACTGTCAGATGACTTCACATTCACAGTTAGGATAACTGCTATGATGGGAGTGTTGTCCCCTCACTTCCATCTGACCCACCTCTACCCTGACAGTATTGATATTGTTTCTTCAGTAGGTCAATCAGGGAATAGGGGGTCATGGCCACAGTTTTCAAACTGTAACCGTCCTTCTTCTTGGTTACTTCTAGTAGCTGTTTTTCTTTTCTTTTGTTTTTCACCTGTTATAATATCCTTATCCTCCACATGTAAGCTGGTATCCCTCAGCTTATTTTTGAGAATGGACACACTGGATCATGGGGTGTGACAAACCTACAAAGGAGGAATAGTGACAGCTGAGAAAATGTGGAAAAGAAAAGAGAAGGAGGGACAATGCCAGGAAGACAGAGGGCAGTGTGCCTATTTCTGAGTTATTCTGTGACTTCCACCAATCAGTAGTGTCACCTTGGCCCATTCTGTACATGAGGGACAGTCACCTGGATTCACCTGAATCAATATGGAGCCCTTACACCAACCAACAGGTAAAATCTGTGATGGTTTCCTAAACGCTGACTGAATTATGAAGGCTTGCTTCTGAATAACAGCATCTCTGCGGTCCTCATTTCTGGCAATCTTTAAAGAATCCTTAAAAGTGGGACAGATATTGAAAGATTGGGCCAAGCAAACATCTAATTTCAGGTTTTCAAAATATTTAGATTTTCAAAGATGAGAATTAGGATGGATTCTACAGACCACTAGACAGAGATTTTGCTCCCAGGAAAGGCACCATGTGGGTCACTGTAATCTACATGGTACCTTTGTATAATCAGAAAATGGGCTAGGCATGGTGGCCCACGCCTGTAACCCCAGCACTTAGGGAAGCAGAGGCAAGACGACTGCCTGAGCCCAGGGGTTTGAGATCAGCCTGGGCAACATAGCAAGACCTTGTCTCTATAATAAATCAAAAAATTAGCTGGGTGTGGTAGTGCGCACCTGTGTTTCCAGTTACTTGGAAGGCAGAGGAAGAAGGATTACCTGAGCCCAGCAGGTCAAGGCTGTAGTGGCCTGAGTGTGCCACTGTACTCCAGCTTGGGCAAAGGAGACTCCAACCCCCTTAAAAAAGAAAAGAAAAGAAAAGGATATCCCTTTCTCAAGACACTTTACTACCTTTAGAGAAGTGTTATAGTATACCAATTAGGTTAGATGCAGACACTATACACTTGTCTGCTATTGTCATTACAAAAATATATCCATGATGGCCATGACATAAGTAGAACCCTTTTGAATGTGGCCTTTCGTGCAGTGCATAACCTGCACAGCTGTATGAAGCAGCCCTAAGTAATTATGAGAGGCTAATATGGTTTCTCCAAGAAAAGTCATGACAGAGTAGCTGCATTTCTACCTTGATCAGGGAAGAATCACAAACACAGGATACATGAACCTTAGAAATGTCTCTCACAAGGCTGCTCCAGAAATCCTAGTAGACAAGATGAAGATATAGGAATTAGATACTGACACAATTAGAGGGACTAAGAACTGGTAAAATAATCTTATTCAAAGGATGTTGGTTACAGAATGAATCGATGTTAATAAGAAAGGAGTTAATCTTTGTAGTTAATCTTTGGTAGATCTTTGGCTTAGCCTTTGGTCTTGTTTGGTTTAATTTTATTTATACACACAAATGAATATTCATCAAGATTTACTAAGTATTTCATGTGTGCTGAACCCTGTGTTAGGGGCTAACAGCAGAGGGAACAGACACATAAATAAATCTATTAAATAAGCTATTCTTATTGCCACATTTACCAGTAACTTGGATAACTATACAGAAGGTTTGCTTATTAATTCCATACAAGTAATGAAGCAGAAACAGGAAATACAACAGGTGACTAATATTCAGAAAAAATAAAAGATTCTGACCACCTGGAATGGCAGGTCTATTTTAACAAGACTAAAAATTTCATATAGAACCTTAAATCTAAGTTCAAGACAACAGCTGGAGAACAGTATGGCCCAATACACTGGAGGCGGTCTGCTAGATGGGGAAGGGCATAGATTTATGAACCAGAGAAACCTGAGTTGAAATCCCAACTCTATAAGTCATTTAAATAATATGAGTCTGTATCCTCATCTGTAAGATAGGGATACCACCTACTGAGCAAAATTATTGAGGATTCAATTAGAGAATGCATGTACCTGGTCCATAGGAGGCATTAAAAAGGCATAGCTAATATCAAAACACACAGGCTGGTCATTCACACCTATAATCCCAGTACTTAAGGAGGCTGAGGTGGGAGGATTGCTTGAGCCCAGGAGTTCAAGACCAGCCTGGGCAACATAGCAAGACCTTGTCTCTACAAAAACTTTTTAAAAAATTAGCTGACCATGGTGGCATGCACCTGTAGTCCCAGCTACTAGGGAGGCTGAGGCAGAAGGATCGCTGAGCCCAGGAGATCAAGGCTGTGATGAGCCATGGTCATGCCACGGCACTCCCACCTGGGTGACAGAGTGAGATTCCCGATTCAAAAACAAAAACAAGCAAGCAAAAAACAAAATGTGTTGAAGACATCAGCAGTTATATTATATATTAGTCCCCATGCTATATTTTAGGGTCCAATCGCAAAAAAAGACATGGTCCTACCTTTAAAGACCTAACGGGTTTGAAGACAGACCAGTAACAACAGTATAGCAATTGGGGGATAAAACAAGTACAGAACAGCGTAGTGTTTGTACAAGGTGTTACAGGAGTGGGGAGGGACATCTAAATTAGACAGATGTGCAACATTTCTCATGGAAACCCTTGAGTCAAGCTTTGAAGAAGAACTGGCAGTAGATTTGCAACAGGGGTCCTACTGAAGTTGGGTCAGAGTCTCACTCTGTCACCCAGGCTGGAGTGCAGTGGCACGCTCAGAGCCACTGCAGCCTCAACTGGGCTCAGGTGATGCTTCTGCTTCAGCCTTCCAAGTAGCTAGAACTACAGGTGCAAGCCACCATGCCTGGTTTTTTGTTTTTTTTAGTTTACTTTAGAAATGAGGTCCTGCCATGTTGCCCAAGCTGGTCTCGAACCCCTGGGCTCAGGCAATCCTCTCGCCTCAGCCTCCCAAAGTGCTGGGATTAAAGGTGTGAGCCACCACGCCCAGCTGACAATTCTTTTTTGTTTAGAGCTATACCTGCACATTGCAAAATGTTTGGCATCCCTGGTTCCCTCTTAATAAATGCAGTATTGCCCTCTGGTTGATGTCACAAAACAAAGCAAAATAAAACAGTTCCATAAGCTTCCAAATATCTCTTTAATGGCTAGGAGAGGGAGGTAAGCTGCAGCAGCAGCCCCAAGCAAGCACCTCTGGGTGAGGAAGACTACAGGTGGGAGGAGAGACACTCCAGACAAAGGGAGAAAGCTTTCTCAGCTCCACATCTTCAATTCCAGAAACATTCCACAGCCTCTGCACAAGATTAGGATGGTCTTGTCCACTTACACGTGGCTGCCAACTAGTTAGCTTCTTTTCTCTCCCTTCAAACCTCAGTTCAACCGTCACTTCTGAGGGAAGCCTTCCCTGACCCCCTCACCTCCTGAGGAGGTTGATTTTCCTGTACTATACCCTTGCAGAATGCCATGTACCTCACTTTCACATATGCAGTTATTTTACATTTACTTTTGAATGTCAGTCCTCCCTAGGAGAATGAAAATTCTATGAAAAAGGAACCATGGCAGGGCGTGGTGACTCACACCTATAATCCCAGCACTTTGGGAGGCTGAGGTGAGAGGACTGCCTAAGCCTACAGGTTCCAGACCAGCCCTGGCAACATGGTGAGACCTCATCTCTACAATAAATAAAAAAAAATTAGCCGGGCATGGCAGCATGTGCCTGTGGTTCCAGTTACTTGGAAGGCTGAGGTGGAAGGATTGCCTGAGCCCAGCAGGTCAAGGTAGTGGTGGCCGGGAGCGTGCCACTGCACTCCAGCCTGGGTAACAGAGTGAGATTCCAATGCAAAAAATAAAAATAAAAAAAAGGAACCATGTCAGTTTTTCCTTTCCCCCATTTATCATTTTTCTAGCATATGACTCAGTCCTAGCACCTTGGGGTACCCAATGCATACTTGCTGGTGACTGAATCTACAACCGAATGAAGCAACATGGTATGTTTGAGAAAATACAAAGGAGTTCTGTAGGGCAGGAAAGAAAGGTCCACATGGCAGAGTAGCTGGAAACCACACCATAAAAGTAAGCAACAGTCAAACCATAAAGAACCCTATGTGAAAGTTATGGATTTGTATTTTAGCACAGATCTGTATTTTCAGAAGGGCAATCTAACACCAGTGAGTATCAGACTACTGAGGCAGGGCAACCAACTGGAGGCTGTGCAGGAACACAGACAGGAATTGGGAAGGGTCTGAACTAAGGATGTGCGGAAGGAGTTGGAGAAGAAGCATCAGGAGATACCAAGAAAGTCGAATCTATGAAATACTGATGGCTGCCGGGGCTGGGAGGGAAAGAGAGAGGGAATGTACGAGGATGGTCCGAGATGACTCCCAACATTCTGTTTTGGACAACTAAATGGAGGGAGGAAAATGGTCAAAATTAAAGAATGGAAAAAGGGTCAGGCACAGTGGCTCATGCTTGTAATCCCAGCACTTTGGCTGGCAGAGGAGGGAGGACTCATCTGTACCAAAAAAAAAAAAAATTAACAGTATATGTTGGCATGTGGCTGTAGTCTCAGCTACTTGGGAGGCTGAGGCAGGAGAATCACCTGAGTCCAGGAGTTGGAGGTTACAATAAGCCATGATCACACCACTGCACTCTAGCCTGGGCAACATAGTGAGGCCTTGATTCAAAAAAAAAAAAAAAGACTGGAGAAAGGGTGGCAGGTTTGGGGGGAAGATGATGACCTTTGGACTCATTTGAGTTTGAAGGCAGCACTCAGAAGAGATCTAGGCTCAAGATACAGAACAGGGGTTGGGCATATAAATGAGTGCTGAAGCTATGGGCAAGCTGAGAAGAGTAGAGGGCAGCTTTGGTGAAAACTGGCACATAAGGAACAAAAGGCGGAAGAGAAGCCACAACAGAAACTGAGTGGGAAATAGCCAGAAAGACAGTACAAAGCATGACCGGTTTTCCTAAGTGAAGGGCAAGGTCAGCAATGTCAGATGTGCCAAGAAGTCAAAAGATCAAAAAAGACAAGGGGTTCCGGGAATGTTAAGGTCTGTTGACTTCAAGGTGAGCATTCTGGTGGAACGGGAGGACCACTTAAGGACAGAGGTAGCAACTCCAGACAACTCCTCCAAGAAAGGTGGCTGGGAAGGGGAGGCCTGATGGGGTGTATCAGAGGTTAATGCAAGGGTTTTCGTTGTTTTCCAAAACGAAAGTAAAAGGAAAATATTTAAATGGGGAGGGATGGTGAAATGGGGGAAAAAAATGAGCAAATGACGGAATCAGGTCCCTGAAGCAAAGGATGATTTGGGATCTCAAGCACAAGTAGAGGAATGAGCTTTAAACACTATTTCTTTCACAAAATTGAAATAAAAGGCAAAGGGATGGGGTCAGCTGAAGATCAGATTGTAAAGGACAGAAGAGAAAGTTAAGGACCTTCAACTGATGGTGCAACTTAGTGAAGCAAAAGGCGAGGCAGGGGTTAAGGAGAGGAATGCAAATGTGGAAGACAGAAAGGGAAATGGGTAAAAAAGCTGCTCGAGGACACATGGGGAATGCTGAGCAGTGATGGCCCAGTGACCTGTTTGGTGACAAAGCAGTATGAAAGTGTCAAAAGCACAATGTGTCTACTATAGTGGAGTTGACAGAGTTTTCAGCTCCTTGGGGAAATGAGGACCACACTCGAGAGACTGCCCAGACACGGTGGCTCACGCCTATAATTCCAGCACTTTGGGAGGCCAAGGTGGGAAGACTGCTTGAGTCCAGGAGTTTGAGAGCAGCCTGGGCAATATAGCAAGACTTCATCTCTACAAAAAATTAGCTGGCTGTGGTGGCACACACCTGTAGTCCCAGCTACTCAGGAGGCTGAGGCAAGAAGATGATCACCTTAGCCCAGGAGGTTGATGGCTGAGTGAGCTGTGATTGCACTCCAGACTGGGCAACAGAGTGAGACCTTGTAGAAATAAATAAATAAAAAGAGAGTGACAAGCAGAAACACATTTAAAGGATGGTAACTGGGATGACGAAGGTGGAGGAAATCACAAAGGTGATCATTCTGGAGCTTGTCGGAGATTCAGTGAATAGATTGTTACCCAGACTGCCAAGATGTTGGGAGCAGATGTGATGTGGGGAGCAGACAAGCACGGTCACTGTAGCAGGCCTTGAGTAGAGGCCTAAGCGAAGGCAAGGTCTCGCTTAATGGCCCCAAGCTCGTAGGCAAGGTCTCTCTTGGAAGCTCTGCATCCTAGCCAAAGGCAGGCCGTGAGGGATGCAGCCTGCTACACAAAAACGGTGTCTCAGATGCCCACACATCCAGGTGCACATAGCATAAAGGAAGCCTTAGCCTCCCTCACAGACCTTTAATTCTCATTAATAAACTTGTTTTCCGTTGGCAAAGTGAAAAAAGAATCAAACTGACTTCCAAGTACAGCCAAAGAGGAGGTCAGGGATAGCCAATCAAAGAACTTTCTTATTGCTTATTTCTACAGATTTGTTTTGCACCCAATATCCTGATTCTTATCTCCCTCTTCTCTCCAATTCATCCAATCAGCTACCAAGTCCAACAAATTCCAATTCCTTTATGTCTCTAATCCTCCTTCCCCTCACCATCTCCTCAGCTGCTGCCTTCCTCCAGGTCTTCATCTGTTTCATCACAGCAGTGCTCAGACTGGTCCCCTGCTAGTCTTGTTCTGTCCAGTGTAATCACACTGCTGCCTGGGTAATTAAAAACAGACCAGAGGCTGGGCTCGGTGGCTCAGCCTGTAATTCCAGCGCTTTGGGAGGCCGAAGTGAGTGGATTGCCTGAGCCCGTGGGTTTGAGACATGCCCGGACAACTTGGCGAGATCTCATCTCGACAATAAATCAAAAAATTAGCTGGGGTGGTAGCACGGGCCTGTAGTTCCAGCTAACTTGGAAGGCTGAGGCGGGAGGATCGTCGGAGCCCAGCAGGTTGAGGCTGCGATGGCCGGGAGTATGCCGCTGCACTCCAGTCTGGGTGACAGAGTGAGACACCAACTCAAAAAAAAAAAAACCAGACCAGAGTAGAACACACGCCTGTTCAAAATTCTTCAGTGTCCTGCTCTCCATCCCCACACCTTAGAGTCCAAACTCCTTAGCCTGGCAATATTAACTGCTACTGTTTATTGAGTGTTTGTCATCAACATAGTGAGTAACACAGCACTTCATTCAACTTCTATGTCCCCTTTTTACAGTTAAGGAAACCAAAGATTAGAAAGGAAGCAGCTTGCCCAAAGTCACAAAACTAGTTCAAATGGCAAAGCTGGTATTGGTACACAGGTTTCTTAGATGCTAAAGTCTGTGTACTCTTAGCATGCTATTGCCCAAAAGGCCCTTCATGATATGGCTCCCGCTCACCTTTCCAGTCACTTCTCATTCTCCATCTCTACACTGCCACTCTGGTGAACCTCAGGCAGATCATGCATTCTCATCTCCCACCCTTCTTCACCTGGCTAATCCTGCTCATTCTTAAGACCTGGATGGAATTAGAGTTTATAATACTGAGTGATCTCTCACAGAAACAAAGATCTGAGTATCACATGTTCTCACTCATATATGGACCTTGAACAACTATCATAATACTATAAGAAAAGGATTGACAGTGGCGGGAAACTGGGGGGGCAGGGAGGTGAAGAGAGGCAGAATTAATGGTAGTCAATCTCTGTCTGGGGAGTAGGGGCACACCTCATCAACAAAGGTACCTGCACAATGCATATTTGTATACCTAACCCTTAACTGCACCCCACAATTTTAAAATAAAAAATATGTATTAAAAAAAAAAAAAAGAACTGAAGCTATAGCCAAGTTCAGTGGCTCAGTCTGTAATTCCAGCACTTTGGAAGGCTGAGGCAAGTGGACTGCCTGAGTCCGTGGGTTTGAGACCCACTCCAGCAACTTGGTGAGACCTTACCTCTACAATAAATAAAAAATTAGCTGGGTGTGGTAGAGCACCTGTAGTTCTGGCTACTTGGAAGGCTGAGGCAGGAGGATCACCTGAGCCCAACAGGTCAAGGCTGTGGTGGCCAGGAGCGTGCCACTGTACTCCAGTCTGGGAGACAGAGTGAGACTCCAACTCAAAAAAAAGAAAAGAAAAAAAAAGAAAGAAAGTTAGCTGGGCGCAGTAGCTCATGCCTGTAGTTCAAGCTACTTGGAAGGCTGAAGCGAAAGGATCACTGGAGACCAGCAGGTCGATACTGGGGTGACCGTGAGTGTGCTACTACACTCCAGTCTGGGCGACAGAGACTCCAACTCAAAAACAAACAAACAAAAAAAAGAACTGAAGCCTTCTCTGATGTGTCAGTCTGATTTATGAGCACCCTAAGTCCTCCTCTACCAAACCTCTGCAACAGCTTCATACCATAGTTATTGTTCATCTCCTTGACTTTTTTTTTTTTTAAAGTAAACTCCTTGAGGATAGAGACATGTATCTTCCTCATTTTTGTATTTTCAGCTTGCATGTAGTGCCTGACATGCAGCAGTTCAATAAATATTTATTTTTATTCTTGTCTGGGCATGGTGGCTTATGCCTGTAATCCCAGCACTTTGGAAAACACAGGCAGGAGGATCACCTGAGGTCAGAAGTTCGAAACCAGTCTGGACAATATAGTCTGGGCAATATAGTTAGACCTTGTCTTTACAAAAATCAAAAATCTTTTTTTTTTTTTTTTGAGTTGGAGTCTCACTCTGTCGCCCAGACTGGAGTGCAATGGCCACTCCCGGCCACCGCAGTCTCGACCTGATGGGCTCCGGCGATCCTTCCACATCAGCCTTCCAGGTAGCTGGAACTACAGGCGTGCGCTACCACGCCCGGCTAATTTTTTATTTATGTAGAGATGAGATCTCACCAAGTTGCCCAGGCGGGTCTCGAACCCGCGGGCTCAGGCAATCACAAAAATAAAAAAATTAGCTGGGCATGATGGCACATGTCTATAGTCACAGCTACTCAAGAGGCTGAGGCAGAAGGATTGCTTGAGCTCAAGAATCTGGGGCTGCAGTGAGCTATGACTGTATCACTGCATCCAGCCTGGGTGACAAACCAAAACTCTAACTCAAAAAAAGAAAAGTATGTTTATTCTCTATAATGAGAAGCTGGATAGGAACAGAAAAGGGACCTTGTGGTTGAATACTGGAGAGTCTAGTACTTGACTACTTAAAAGGATTTCAAAATCACGTCACATGAGAGAGGAATTGGCCAAGAAAAACGGAAGGGGAAAGGGAGGTGTTCTGGGCAGCAGGAGCAGCTGCAAGCAGTATAACAAGACTGGAATGCAGAGTTGGGATATGGGGAACAGTAGAAAAGATAAGATTTCACAAAACTGGCTTTTTCTTCATTCAAGTGTTAGTTCAAATATCACCTCCTCAGAGAAATCATCCCTGATCAGCTAGCTTTTATGCTTCCCCCCAGTGACTATCCCATGACCCTGTTTTTTTTTTTTTCTAGAGCACCTATCAGGATCTGAAACACTTAACCCTTATGAGTATCATGTTTTTGACAACCACCGTCACCACCCTCAAAAAGCAGGAGAAACATGAAACCGACTTATTTTTTGTCTTTAATTTTTGTTACATCATTAGTGCCTACAATGTCAGGCACATAATAGGCAAATATTTGTTTTATTCACTCATTCAACAAACATTTATTGAGCATTATAATATGCTAGGCATTTTTCCATATGTTGGGGATATAACAAATAAAGCAAGACAAAATTCTCTGTCATTGTGGAGCTGACTGTGAGTGAATAAATACGCTTAGTTCAGAGAAGAAAAGATGGAGGAAAGGAAGACACAGACTAGCAGCTTTCAAAGATGTACAAGGCAATTAAACGGAAGGATGATCTCAAGAACCTGAAGGAGGAACAATGAGCTGAGATTACAGGGTAACTGCTTTCAGCTCAAAAGAAGAGTCAAAGCTGAGCGTAGACCAAACTAGAGCAATCAGAATTAGAGAGCTTTCTGTCATGGAAGAAATGTGTCCAATAGTCAGAGGTGTCACAGAAAATATCCCAAGCAGTCAATGGAAAAAGGAGCCTGGGATCCAGAGGATGCAAACTAGTAGCTATCGATATGTCTGGTTACAGGTGAACACGGTTTTTAAACATTGAATTAGTGCCAATTTTTTTTATTGTATTAGTTGTCACTGTTTAAAAATCAGGAGATTGCATGCATCCGGTACACACACTGGAGAGTTGGTTCCACTTCCTCTATCTCTTATATGTTAGTACTTGCTTATAAAACTCAATTCAGTAAAAATAAAAATTTGACTCTATTTCTGTCAAAGAAATGTTCTTACACCTACATCTTTACCTTACCTGATTCCTATTATGCATTAGTTTGTAACTCCTTGGACCAAACCAAGGAATCGAGAAATTTCTTAGTTCAGAAAAGCTCTGAGAGTGAATTTACTTTAACCTCCTCACTTAAATGACAGATTATCATTCCCATTTTACAGATGAGGGAAATGCAGCTCAGAAAGGGGAGGAACGTGCCAGAGTCGCACAGCAAATCCAGGCAAAGCCAGGGTGAGAACCTTATCTCTCGCGTTCCAACACCGGAGAAGCTGAGCGCTCCAAGCCAAGAAAGAGGACAGGGGGGACTGCCAGGAAAACAGCAGGAGCTTCTTAGTCAGAAGACCCCGGACTGAACCCGTCTGCGGGGACGCAGCTGCAGGAGGGTCACAGCCGGAACCAGTGACTCCCTGAAGGCAGTGAGGACCGCCCAGAGGTAAGTAGAGGAGGATCCTGAGACCTACTGGGACCCTGGCCCTCACTGCCGAGCTCGCCCTTGTCTGCAGGCCTCCAAAAGCGACCCCGCAAGACCCTATTACACCCTCACCAGCCGCCGCTCACTTACCGCCGTTCAACTTCCGGCGACCACAACATCATCCGCAGCGCGCGCCCCGATGACGCAACGTGGCCCCGCCCCGGGAGAGCAGCGCGCGTGCGCACAGGAGCTAAGGCTAGCCCGGGGAAATGAGCCCCTAGCACCTGTCTAAGTGGGAGGAACTTGACTGGCGGGGAAGGCGGAGCATAGGAAGTGGGAAAGGCCTCCCGGCTGTGTCCCTTATCGGATGTGGGAACGACTGTATTCCCTTCAGGCTTTTAGAAAAGTGTTCCACGTTTTTTTGCTTTAAGAGGATGACAGGAATTATCATCATTGCCATTTTTCAGGAGGCGGCATCAAATGTAACACAGGGACCATAAGGGAAGCTGGTGTGGAGAGTCAGGAGATGAGAATTTTTCTAGGAAAAGGCCAATGAGAGTCAACAATGACCTACTCTTTTGAAACCGGCTGTTATTCTCATGCTTCCCCGCTGTCAAAAGGACAAAGTCATTCTTTCTAAATTATCTGTTGATCATATACTATGTGTAAAGAACTGGACAGGTGTTGAAGGTACAGCCGTGATGATGACAAATTTCTCAGTCTGGCCTGTTAAGGCCTTTCACAAAATGATGTATCTCTATAAATCTATAACAAGAGCAGTTACTACTGTTTGTTGATTATTCACAATGTCTTCAGAGTTTCACATCTCTAATCCTCACAAGAGTCCTGAAAGTTATACCCAATTTACATGTGAAAGAACAGAAGCTAGAGAAAGTTAAGTGGCTTGCTGATAGTTAAAGGGCTTTTGGACCAGAATTGTAATTGAAGTCTGTCAAAGAAGAAAACAAATCCAGACAATAAGGATACTTTATTAGAAAGAATTACTGAAAGAAGTGGGACAAGGAGGAGAGGAGGGACGATGCAAAAGGGGAGGGAGATTATTGCCGTAGGGAGACCACTGACCAAAAAATCCACAGTTGTCTCAAGGTCAGGCAAAAAGAATTTCTTCTTTCCTAGGGAAGAGTAGACAAGGATAGAAAGAACCGAATATGAGAAGGTGGGATGAAGGGGCTGATCGGCTAATTACTTATGAGGCAAAGAATAAGAATTCAGAAGGACTGTGTCTGTCCTTGCCACAAGTAAACAAGGAAGGTCTTGTAGAGTCTTATTTAAGTTACACAAGAATGGTTGGGGGCTTTTTTGTTTATTTTTTGGGTTTTTTTTCTTTTTTGTGTGTGGTAAACAGTTTCTGTAGCACAAAAAGGTTAAGAAAGATTTCTTAGCCATCACTGTTCTCCTAGAGCACAGGGCTCAGGTAAAATTCAACACTGCCCACTCTTTTGATTATAACAGGCTCCTCTCCTGCCACTGTCCTCTCAGACTGCATGCTTGGGTCACACTAAACTAATTCTGGTTTTCTAAGCACACTCTGCTCTTTTACATTTCCATCTTTGCAATGCCCTCACACTTCCTCTGCTTGTATAACCCTTTTTCAGTCTTTATAACCCTGTTGAAATGTGGGAATATCTTAGACAAAATGTTGATGGAAAAGGAGTACATATTCAATGATTTACTTAAAGTTCTAAAATCAGCAAAACTAGGCTGGACACGGTGGCTCAGGCCTATAATCCCAGCACTTTGGGAGGCCGAGGAGAGAGGATTGCCTGAGCCCACCAGTTTGAGACCAGCCTGGGAAACTTGGCGAGACCTCATCTCTACAGTAAGTCAAAAAATTAGCGTGGCGTGATGGCCTGTGACTGTAGTTCCAGCTACTCAGAAGGCTGAGGAGGAAAGATCACCTGAGTCCAGCAGGTCGAGGCTGCCGTGGCTGTGAGCGTGCCACTGCACTCCAGCCTGGGTGACAGAGTGAGACTCCAACTCAAAAAATAAAAATAAAATAAAATCAGCAAAACTGACTTTATAGTGATAAAAGGCAGTTCACTGTTGCCTGGGGCAAAGAGGAGGACATATCGCAAAGGAGCATGAGGAGTTTTCTGGAGTGATGGAAATGTTCTGATACGGAAACCCATATTGTCTGCCCATATTGCTACAATCCTTAAAGAAAGACATAACTTTTAAGGGGGACTGCACATACTCACATTCCTGCACATACCTACGTTACTGAGAATTAGCAAAAGAAAGTGTATTCCTTTATCTCCTGTACATTCCCTGTTAAGTCACTTCAAAAACCCCTGACCCCCTACAGACTGCACTCACTCAACTAGGAGAAAAGAGTCCCTATTCACTTTCTTTTTTTTTTCAGTCTGAGTCTCACTCTGTCGCCCAGGCTGGAGTGCAGTGGCACACTCATGGCCACCACAGCCTTGACCTGCTGGGCTTACGCAATCCTTCCACCTCAGCCTCCCAAGTAGCTGGAACTAGAGACGTACGCCACCATGCCTGGCTAGTTTTTGTGATTTGTTGTAGAGATGAGATCTCACCAAGTTTCCCAGGCTGGTCTTGAACCCCCAGGCTCAGGCAATCCTCTCACCTCGGTCTCCCAAAGTGCTGGGATTACAGACTGAGTCATTGTGCCCAGCCTTACTTTCTTTATCAGTGGTCACAGATTTGAGAATATAGCACCCATGTAACCGTAAGTCTTGTAATTTGTATAACATTTTGCATATTATAACTACTAATCAATAATATGTTGTAGTGAATAATGTTTTACTTTGTAATAGGTTCTGTTAACTCCCTTACAGTATGGCAAGCTTAATCAATTCTTCAGTTTGGTGTTACTGATAATGCTGTGAGCTACCTTTTGGTAGCCAGCACCAGGAAATCCAGACCATAAATGTTACTATTGAAAAAATGCAGCTTTAACTTAAGTTCTACACAATGCTCTGTCAGTCACATAATCAATGAAAAGACAGAAGATGGAATCAATATAGCCAAAGAGCAACCATTTTAACATTGCTTCCCTTTGTCATGTTTTTCTAACAATTTACTTTAATTTACCCTCTAATCACTAGCCAAGGACAGAACCAGTTTCTCAGAGGTAGATATTGATAATTGCTTTACATCCCCTCCCCAGGTTGTTTTGTAAACAAATCAAACCAATCAGCCCTTCATAACACAGATCCCATCACAGGACAGCAATCATGTGACTGACCCACCCGTCTGCCTGCTGTCCATCACCTGAAATCAGTGCCTATGCTTACCTGTCTTCTAGTGATAACAAGGAGTAGGCCACCACCCAATCACCTTAATGACCTGCCCCCATCAAAGGAAAGGTTTAAAAGTCATCCAACTTCAAACAGCGGTCGCCACTGCTTTGCTAAGCTCTGGCCAGGCCCTGTGCTCATTGAGCTATGGCCAGGCCATGTTTCCTAACTTTGGCCCCCTTCCCTACCTTGGGGAGGTGAATTTCCAATCTCTCTCTCTCATTTACTTTCTAGTCATTATTTTGTTAAGCACTGGCCAGGCAATATGCTTTTTGAGCTATGGCCACCATGTTTTCTTAGCTTTGGGCCCCTCTCCTACCTTGGGGAGGTGAATCTTCTCTCTCTCTCTACTTTCTAAATAAACTATATTTTCCAATCTAACTTCTGTGCAGGTGTTAGGCGGGCTTGACCTAACATTCAATATATAAGTAGCAGCAACCCTAAACTTATAAAAGTGGACTGTGGTTGGGCGTCCCAGCACTTTGGGAGGTGGAAGCGAGAGGATTGCCTGAGCTCAAGGGTTGGAGACCAGCCTGAGCAATATGATGGGACCTTGTCTCTACTATTAAAAAAAATAAGCTGGGTGTGGTGATGTGTGCCTGTGGTTTCAGCTACTTGGAGGGCTGAGGCGGAAGGATCCCCTGAGCCCAGCAGGTTGAGGCTGTGGTGGCTGTGAGCATGCCACTGCACACCAGCCTAGATGACAGAGTGAGACTCCAACTCAAAAAATAAAATAAAATAAAATAAAAATTTTTAAAAAACAGACTGTGGGAACTAAAGGGCAAGCAGACTGGTTCCAGAAATGCCAGGTGTCAGTTTTTGTCTCCCTGAATTCTGGATTCAGAAATAAAATTCTACCAGTTTTCTGCCCCTTGATTTAGTGGCATTGAGAGATAGCAGCCCAGCATTTACTCAGACCACAGCAGTTCTATAGACTGACTGAGGTGGAATTGTTGCCAGGTGGCAGGCAGTGCAAGGCTCGTGGGTCCTTTAACACACTACTCAGGATTCCTGAAAAGAGCAGCCAGCAAAGATTTAAAACAGAATTTATTAGAGAAAGAGAAGGAGAGAGATATATAAAAACATGCCGCAGCAAGGATGCCTTGGAGAAAGACTGTTTTTGCTTTTTACAAAAAGGTTGATATAGCTACCTAGTTATTAATATGCTAACAATAGAGTACAGATATCTGCTGTGGAAATGATCTCTCCACCTCTGATAGGTGAAGGGAAGTAGGCTTTTCCAAGAACAGGCCTTTTGCCTTCGGTAGGCTGACTTGCCAGACTTGGTGACTAATTGCTAAAAGGTTAGACTTACATTTCTATAGCATTGGATTCTATCTGGGAATCACCTTGACAGAGTTTTCCTTTGGCGAGCTGAGAGGGGGGGATGGACTGGGAGTCCACATTGAACCTACATTCCAGTTCACAGGGCAGTTTGGCCTGTAGACAAGGTGGCTGGATGTTTCCTTATTTTAAACTGGCGGGGCATGGTGCCTCTTGCCTATAATCCCAGCACTCTGGCAGGCTGAGGTGAGAGGATTACCTGAGCCCGCAGGTTCAAGACCAGTGTTGGCAAATTGGCGAGACCTCATCTCTACAATAAATAATAAAAATTAGCCGGGCATGGTGGCACCATGCCCAGCCAGTTTAAAATAAGAGTGAGACAGAGTGAGACTCCAACTCAAAAAATAAAATAAAATAAAAATAAAATAGTTACAGCTACCTGGAAGGCTGAGGCAGAAGGATTGCCTGAGCCCAGCAGGTCGAGGCTGTGGTGGCCAGGAACATGCCACTGTCCTCCAGCCTGGGTGACAGAGTGAGACTCCAACTCAAAAAACCAAAAAAACTAAAAACTGCCTACAAGAAATTTATCTATGTCTAACCTACACTAATTACCCTGCCTCAGAGATGACATGGGTATATACATTTATCAAAATTCAGACGGGTGTGGTGGCTCATGCCTGTAATCTCAGTAATTTAGGAAACCAAGGTGGGAGGATTACTTGAGCCTAGGAGTTCCAAAACAGCCTGGACAATACAGGGAGAGCTCAGCTCTACAAAAAAATTAAAATATGAAAGAAGAGCCGGGCTCAGTGGCTCAGCCCATAATCCCGCGCCTTTGGGAGGCTGAGGTGAGTGAATTGCCTGAGCCCGCCTGGGCAGCGAGACCTCATCTCTACAATAAATAAAAAATCAGCCGGGCATGGTAGCGCATGCCTGTAATTCCGGCTACTTGGAAGGCTGAGGCGGAAGGATCGCTGGAGCCCAGCAGGTCGAGGCTGCGGTGGCCGGGAGCGGCCACTGCACTCCAGTCTGGGTGACAGAGTGAGACTTCAACTCAAAAAAAAAAAAAAATGAAAAAAGAAAAAGAAAAAAACCCTCAATGAACTCTACATTTAAAATGGGTACATTTTATTGTATGTGTTGAATGTAATAGACGACGTAAAAAAACAAACAGTAGGGATATTAGCTCCTATATGAGCCATGCCTCATTCCCACCCACTTGTGCCACCCTAGCCTCTATACCCTCCAGAGTTGATTAGAGTGAAATGGACACAAGATGACTCTTTACCGTGAATTTTGGACTTTCAAACTGATGTTCATAGAGAGTGGGAATAGGAATACTTTATGTAGGTCAATGGTAGTATTCTAGAGGGCCTGTCCTCAAATTCTTACGGTTGAGGTTCCTGTGGCTGACTTGGCTCAAGCCCTTCCCAAGGCTGGGTCATCCAAAACACCCTATGCTTTACTGTGCTATGCTTTGAATGTTTGTCCCCTCCAAAGGTCATGTTGAAATTTAATTGCATTGTGATGGCATTGGGAGGGGAAATCTTTAAGAGGTGTTTGTGTCATGAGGGCTCTGCCCTCATGAATGGGCTAATGCTGTTATCTCAGGAGTAGGTTCTTTATTGTAGGAGTGGGTTAGCACCCTCTTGCTCTTTGTTCTTCTACCAGGTGATGTTTCTGCCATATTATAACACATCAAGAAGGCTCTCAGCAAACCTTGATATTGGATTCCACACCTCCAAAACTGAGCCAATACATTTTTGCTCATTATAAATTACCCAATCTGTGGTATTGTTATAGCAGCACAAAACAGACTAAGACATCCCAGTAACCGTTCACAAAGTTGGTTTCCATCACTTGCAACCCTGATATAGCTCCATAAGGTAGAAATCATGTCTGTCTATCTGTCTGTCTGTCTTGAACCAGGAATTGTCTACTAATGGCCTAAGAAGTGCTCAAAAAGTATTGTTAAAATAACAGATGAGGAGCTGGGCTCGGTGGCTCAGCCTGTAATCTCATGCCTTTGGGAGGCTGAGGTGAGTGGATTGCCTGAGCCTGTGGGT
>NW_007248414.1:156581-186079 GCF_000164805.1 Carlito syrichta
TGGCCGGGAGTGGCCACTGCACTCCAGTCTGGGTGACAGAGTGAGACTCCAACTCAAAAAAAATAAAAATAAAAATAACAGATGAGGTCTAGGCATCCAAAATAGATGTAGAGGCCAGAAAAATTGGTTGGTCAGGCCATAAATGTGACTTCCTTGTTAGATGGAAGTTAGGATGAGGCTCAGAGCAGTACCACTGGGGCTGACCACTGGGGCTCCTAGACCATGAACTATTCAATCTGCTTCCATCACTTGTCTTGCAGATCAGTTGAGGAGCGTACATGCTCCTCACAATGAGAACCCCATGACATGCCAAGCTAAGCTTTGAAAGTCCAAGAAATTATGGAATGACAGATATTGATTGACAAGTTAGATCTTAACAGTATTATTTCTTTACAGCACTTAGAATACCTCACAGCCGGGAAAGCCCCAGCATCTTTCTCACCCTAAGCTAAGACTATTCAATCTACCTCCTGGAAGTTCATGAAGTGCCCATCTTCAAAAAAGAGATCAGCAATTTTCTGCAAGCCAAATAGCCAAGTGACCAATTCATCAAATGGTCAATTTGTAGACATAGGTTTTTAGAATGAATGCTTTGGTAACAATCCCAACTTTTAAGGTTTACAGCAATTTCTGCTGAATAGAAAGACTTCACAAGCTCTTAAAAGATTTATGTTATGCTATGTTGTAGTTGACTGGTTTTCATGTTGTCTTCAAGGAGGCATTTTAAGGAATGTTCTATTTATCAAAAGCTAAGGATGGTTTATTCTGCCTTTGAATGTATTTAACTCATGAATATATTAATGAAGAATATGTTCCTGGATGTAGATTCTTCTGGAGTGTATGAATATTATATCACTGTTTACTCTTTTTGTCCCCCATTCTCTGTTTCTCCTTTTCTGCCTCCCTTCTCATGCTTCAGTCTCTCCCTTTGTCTTCCCCCAAAGTCTCCATCTCTCTGCTGCTTAGTCTCTCCATCCACCCCTTTGTCTCTCCCCAACTCTGCCCTTCACTATCCTCTTCTGCATATCCGTCACCCTTTCTCCCTTTTACTGCCCCGAGTGCCCCCCACCCCCCTCCTCAGTCCCTCCTCTCTGACACTTTTGTCTTTCTCTCCTCTCCAGACTCCTCTGATTTCTGTCCTTTTCCCCCCTCTGTCACTCTGTCACTTCACCTCTATATTCCCTCTGTCTCTTCAATCTCCCTCCCCCCCGCCTCCTGCCTCTCCCTGCAGTAGCAGCGAGCTGGGAGTAAAGACAAGTTGACCCTTCCTCAATGTGCTGCTATGAAGAAAAATGAAATCAGTTGCTATCATTTCACAACAATTTTAAGAGATCGTTCTTAAAACCCTCATCCAATATGAATTATTGTAAACCTTGTAAATACTTACAAAGAAGTCAGTTTGGCAAATGGATAAACTTAGCAAATTGGTCATTCAAAGAATTGGCTTGAAGCTAACCAGTCTTAAGCCCATGAAAAGAATCCTAAAGGAGCTTCTGAGTCCACAAGATTCTTACCTGTAATCAAGGTCTTTATGATGCCTTCAACTAGGAAATGTTTTAGTCTTTGTGGCGTGCTCGTTCTAAGTGTTCTTTGGTCCTGAGGGAACCTGGGAGCAACTGTCTCACAGGTCTCTCTCAGAGGTCTTCTGGACAATGGTTTCTGACCTAGAAACAGACCAGCTGCAGCTTCTGACACCAGGATAAAAGTCTCTTAAATTCCACCAGTTTGGAGCAAGAAGAACTTCTGGGGGATACAAAGCGGAGTGAGAATGAAACTTTTATAAAAAGTAAGTCCACTTTAAAAGACATTTACAAATGTGACCAGAAACCAAAAATAAACCCTACATCAAATTTTGTAACTTTTGACAGTACACTTCAATATATCTTGGTCCAAGAGACTCAGAAAGTAGAAATAAATAAATCACATAACAGTATGGTTTCAAACATCATATTTTAGGTAGGCAAAGAGATCTCACAGATCATGCAAAGAGGAACACAAGACAAAACACCAGCTTGTACGGGCATTCCCATTTGCTATACACATTACAATTTAGCATCAAGTATTAAAATATAAATCACAACCAGACTGCAACATAAACACCAAGTAAAACTCTATGTTCCCATGCCTTTGCTAGTTTTTTATTTTGTTTTGTTTCGTTTTCACACAGGCTGGAGTGCAGTGGCATGCTCATGGCCACCACAACCTCAACCTGCTGGGCTCAGGCGATCCTTCCACCTCAGTCTTCCGAGTAGCTGGAATTACAGGCGAACACCACCACACCCAGCTGATTTTTTGATTTATTATAGAGATGAGGTCTCATCAAGTTGCCCAGGCTGGTCTTGAACTTGTGGGCTCAGGCAATTCTCTCACCTCAGCCTCCCAAGGTGCTGGGATTATAGGCATGAGCCACTGTGCTTGACCAGTCTCCTAGTTTTTACTTAACAGTTGTGACTATAAAAGAACATGACATTTTTTGACAAACACAACAGAACTCAGATAAAAATGCATACTGTCCCCTCAAGGCATCACCTTCTGTCCATTCAGAGGCATTCTGTGTCAGCAATTCCTTCACTCAACATATTATTTGGAAAATTACCACCATGCTCAGGAATATTTTGTGTGTATGTGTGTGTGTGTGTGTGTGTGTGTGTGTGTGTGTGTGTGTGTGTGTGTACTTAATAGAGCACATTTTTTGTCTTTTGGAGAAAATGTGCTACAGTGAACTAGATGAGCAGGGTCATTCTAACTCTCTAATATAATAGCAATATCACCTTGGGCACCTCTTTCACCTTGCTGCAACTGGTTCCTCTAAAAACTAGAGACAGGAACACAATCCTGTTGTATGGTGTTTGCGGTTTAAATGAAATAAAGCTAAGACAGTGCTAAAAAAAGGGGGGGTGGCGGGGGGACATTCTTCCCCCATTCCTTCTTTTAATTTTTAATGTAGACCCAGTCAAATCTCATGTCTTTCTTTTGAGGGCAAACTTTGCCACCATTTTTTAAATAGCCAAAGGAACCCCTTGCAGAAGGGGTTAAAAACAATGAATTTGCAAACCGCATAATTTCCTATCAACGAAGACATGCATGAGTGGAAAAGATGAGGGTGAATTTCCAGGGTGGTTCAGACACTGACTGGTTCTGGAGAATACTATAGAAGAGGCTCAGAAGAGAGGTGTTTGAGAAGGGATAGCCTTGGGGGAATGGCTGCCATGCCTCTCAAGGTGACCCCTGGAAGGGGACAGCAAGTATCTGCCCATGTAAGGTCTCTTGTGATCATACAGCTCCACTCCAGGAAGGCTCAAGTCTTCTGTTTGATTCTCTAGTGAAACTCTACCCACGAGTCCCATCAGTTGCTGATTAACTTGAATCTGAAAGTTTGAAATACAAGGAGAGTCTGAGGCTCCCACAGATCCTGAGGGGCAGGAGCACTCCCACCCCAGGTCTGATCATCTTACACACATTCTGCTTTCTCCTCCAAGTTCACTCCCTCTACTGACCACAGCCATCCACTGTTCTTCCCATGGTGCCAAAGAACTTTCCAAACTACTCAGCCCCTAAGACTGTGGTTTTGGCTCCAGAAAACCCAAGTGCCTGGCAACACATAGGCCTTCGTCCTTTATTTCCTCACTGGACATCATAAGCATCGCTCAGGAGCCTCCCTTAGGAGCGAATGTGCAGAATTTTCTTGAACGTCTTCTTAAAGTTCTCATTGCACAGGGGGTAGATGAGGGGGTTCAGTGTAGAGTTGATGTAGCCCAGCCAAATGGTGAACATGTGCACATGCTCGTTGCAACAGCTCTTGCAGAAGGCGATGACCATGAAGAAGATGAAGTAAGGGATCCAGCAAAGGATGAAGGCTGCCATGATACAACCCAGTTGTTTGGCAGCCTTCCGTTCACGGTTCATGTGCAACCCAGACACATACTGTCTTGAATGTGAGCGGAGCCTCTTCCAAGTGAACTTGATGTAGTCCAGGCCTGTGTTAGATCCACTTCTCAATTTGCCTTTGCCCGGTGCTGGCTCTGTGGGGGTGTCTGAATCTGTCCGGGAGAAGGACTGGCTATCACCTAGTGTCTGATCCTCTGACATCTCACTGACCCCGTGCACGTTCAGATCCGACTCATCCATCTTGAGCTGGCTCTGGGCCTGAGTGACAGTTATGTAGTCCTCGCTACTCCCCTCTGCCACAGTCTGCAACTGCACGATGTTTAGGGGGAAACAGTGGGGTTTGCCTACTGCTTCATTCTCCTCTTGGCTAAAAACAACTGGGGAATTCGTCTCCTCAGGGTCTTGGGATGGAGGCTTCAAGACAGATCCACCACCAGCATCTTTTGGCTTCATTTTCAGAACCTCCCAGGGAGACTCCTTCCCTGGTTTCTTGGCATTCACCTTGGGATTCTCTGGCTTCAGCTTAATTTCTGAGAAGGAAGGGAGGGACCCATTGATGAGCTCCCGGTGCTGACAGTGTTGCCGTACAGCCTTGTAGATCTTGGCATAGAACCAGAGCATGAGCAAGGTGGGTAGGTAGAAGTTGATGATGGCGGTCATGACCTTGAACCAGGTGACATCATAGAAGTCTGTCTCACACTTGTCCTCCCGGTGCCCCGAGGTCTGCGGCATGAAGCGATGCCAGCCTAAAATGGGAATAACCCATAAAAAGGAGAGAAACCAGGCCCCCAAGATGGTGGCTGATGCTCGGGTCTTGGTTCGATACTTCAGGTACCTGAGGGGCTGTTGGACAGAGCGGTAGCGATCGATGCACAAGATAAAAACACTGAAAATGGATGCTGTGCTGGCCACATAGTCCATTGAAAGCCAAAAGAGGCAGAGAGGCCGGCCAAGGGACCACTCGGACAGGAGCAGGTAGAGGATGTTCATGGGCATGACCACAGCGCCAACAATCAGGTCTGCCACCGAGAGGCTGACGATGTACAGGTTCCCCACAGTGTGTAGTTTCCGCTCACTTCGTACGGCATACAGCACCAGCAGGTTGAGACCCACTGTGATCAAGGAGATGGTGCTCAGGACCACTACCAGGGGCATCAGCTGCGGGTTGGCCATGGTGGTCTTGTTCCCCTCACACATGTTGTCTTCTAAGAGGCAGGAAGAATTGGGGAGGGTCATTGGCACAAAAGCAGCCTCCAGTTATGGCTCACTCCCTGGGAGAAAAAAATAGAAAAATTAAGGTCAGAGATTGGGTGATCAGTAGCCATTTAGTACCATTATGTTTATCAAACTGGGGTGTATGCTATTGGGGGTGATATATAATGCTGGCTGCAGCCATGTCCCCTTCCTTATTCATTCAATCACTATTGAATTCCTGGCACTGTTCTAGGTGTTGGGATACTGCAGTGAACAAAATACAAACATCTCTGCGCTCATGGAGCATGCATTCTAGTGAGGGAGTGGGCAAAAAACAAGGTAGGTAAATAATTTGTGTAAGTCTAATTCTGGACATATTCCAAGAAGGCAGGCTGCATCTGGACTGGTCTAACCTGAATATGGCAGTCTAGTTCTCTTTGCAGTGGCTGATCTAGGAGTGGCCATGAGATACCATGATGCCCTAGAAATTAGATGGGGAAGTCTAACAACAGAGGTGGAGTTCTAGAAAATGTCTTTCTCTCTGATAAATGTGCAAAACAGGAAAAGCATTTTTCATTTGCCTCCTGCTTCCTGACAGGAAGGAAGGAAGTGATGTTTGAGGCTAGAGCAGTCGTCTTGGGGCCATCAGGGAATGCCAAGTAAAGGCTTACCCAGAGCCCTGTTACCACTAAGCCAGTGAGCCAATGCTGGAATCTTCTTCCAGGCTTTTTTTTTTTTTTTTTTTGAGTCAGAGTCTCACTCTGTCATCCAGGCTGGAGTACATGGCACAATCATGCCTCACTACAGCCTTGACCTCCCAGGCTCACGAGATCTTTCCACCTCAGCTTCCAGAGGAGCTGGGACCACAGGTGCATGCCACCACACCCAGCTAATTTTTAATATTTTATTTTGTAAAGATGAGGTCTCCCTATGTTGCCCAGGCTGGTCTCGAACCTCTGGGCTCAAGTAATCTTCTTGCGTTAGCCTTCCAGAGTGCTGGAATTACAGATGTGAGCCACCATACTGAGCCTTATTATTGATGGGAAATAATTAAATAGGCTTTTTTTCCCCACTTGCATCCCCATTGTGGGGGTTTTTACTTGCAGCTAAAAGCATACCTAAGTGTTATGGGGGAGGTTGTAAGGGGATGCACCAGAGGTACATAAAGCATGAGCTAAACCTAACATAGCTTCTTACAGAAATAGTTCTCAGATAAGAAGGGACTTATTTTTTAAAGTATATTTATTGTTTTACTTTTCTATCTGAAAAACAAACAGCGTTTTTTCATTATATAAACTATGTCAAGTAATATGTAACAAAACCTTTGCTAATAAGGCTCTACTGAAAACAGGTTGTAGCCTCTGTTATTGGTGATCTTCAAGCGGAATGGGAGGTGTAAGTAGATATTAAAACTTCTGAAAAGGAGGCTGGGCATGGTGATTCATGCCTGTAATCCCAGCACTATGGGAGGCTGAGGTGGGAGGATTACTTAAGCCTAGGAGTTAAAGAACAGTCTGGGCAACATAGTAAGATCCTGTCTCTATATCAAAATAAAATAAATAAATTGATGAAAACTTCTAAAAAGCATTGTTAGCTTTTATATTCATCAAGAAGTGGTATGAATTTAAAGAAAACTGAGAGACACTAATAGAGAATACACAGTTCTCTCAATAATTTAGCAAAAAATATTTTTTTTACATTAAGACAAAGCCAGATAAGTTCACAAGTAAAAGGCTAAATTCATATAATTGTTTAAGATAAAAATCAAGACCCCAAGATGATTGATCCTTGTGGAAGGAAACCATGTGGGCAGCACTGATTTTGCCCAGCTCTGCTACTTGTTTTCTGAGTGATCTCTCAGCCTCCATTTTTCTCCTGTGTCAGATGTGTAGGGTGGGAGCCGGGTGCAGTGGCTCACGCCTGTAATCTCAGCAGTTTGGGAGGCAGAGGCAAGGGGATTGCTTGAGCCCAGGGGTTTGAGACCTGGCCAACTTGAGCAAGACCTCGCATCAACAATTAAAAAAAAATTAGCCAAGCATGGTGGCATGAGCCTGGAACTACAGCAACTTGAAAGTTCCAGCTATTTGGAAGGCTGAGGTGGAAGGATCACCTGCGCCGAGCAGGTCGAGGCTGTAGTGGCCATGAACATGCTGCTGTACTTCAGCCTGGCAACAGAGTGAGAATTCCACTAAAAAAAAAATTGTGTAGAGTAGGGTAAATAATCTGTACAGACTTTTCCAGGCCTCCTTTTTAGCCTCTCTTAAGGAATATTTTGCTGTTTTCCTCCGGTTCTGAACTGCACGGGTCACACGCTCAGGAAGTAGGCTCTGGTGTCTCTGCCTCTCATCTAATCCCTGAACAGGCTCTCATCAGTGAGATAACTAATGTAAGGCACTTTTTCCTCCCTCATGGACCTGCATTTTGGAAAACAGATCCCTTAGCCGGGCTCGGTTGCTCAGCCTGTAATCCCACGCCTTTGGGAGGCTGAAGTGAGCGGATTGCTTGAGCCTGTGGGTTCGAGAACCCACCTGGGCAATTTGGCGAGACCTCATCTCTACAATAAATCAAAAAAAATTGGCCGGGCATGGTAGTGCATGCCTGTAGTCCCAGCTACTCGGAAGGCTGAGGCGGAAAGCTCGCTGGAGCCCAGCAGGTCGAGGCTGCGGAGGCCGGGAGCGGCCACTGCACTCCAGTCTGGGCAACAGAGTGAGACTCCAACTCAAAAAAAAAACCCAAAAAAACCACAACAAAACAGATCGCTGAACGGTGTTCCCTGTATAATTCCAAATAAAGGTCAGGTACTCTGGCAAAGAGTATGGGAGACATCTGGGAACATGGATCCTCATTTCACCTCACGCCACACAGAAGACCCCAGCTGGATCTGAGGTGCCCTCTCTGAGATTTTAGCCAAGCCCGCAGAAGGGTGCTCCACAGAGGGTATGCTTTGGACCGAGAGAACAAAGCTAGAGGAGGCGCTTGGGACAAGGATATGTCTCTAAGAAAGGTGGCCACTGGCAGGCTCTCCTAGCTCTGTGTCCTCAGAAAAGCAGCCTGGGGAGAGCTCTGGAGGCAGAAGCCGATTCCTCGCTCAAACTCTGCCACTTTCTGAGCTGTGTGCAGCTCCAGCAATCAGCTTGGGATGCCAGTTTGATCATTTGTAAGGTAGGGAGAATAATAAGACCCTCGCCGTGAGCTGTTGAGAGCATCAACTGAGATAACAGAGTGGGAAGGCTCTGCAAACTCTGAGGTGGCAATGACTGAGTAAAAAGCAGAAATAAAGCCTGCTTCCCCAAGAGTATACAAACAAATCATCATTTTGGAATTAAGGCAATGGCTTCATTCCAAAACTATTAGGTGGGGTAGGGCCTTTTACTAGAGTGCTGTGGTCTAATCCAATCAGGTCTATGTGCCATCAAATAAGCAACAGTAGTCAACATCCCTTCTGCATCCCAGAAGGCCAACAGGGTCAACTGAGGCGGTAAGGAGCCAAGCCCCAGGCTGGCACTTCTCATATACTGGTTACTACATGTCCATCCTAAGCCCAAGAGTGAGATCTGATGGTCTCTAAGACAGATAAGGAAATGGTCAGTTCAAGCTCAGAGGGGTGAAGCAACTTAAGGTCACACAGCTAGGAAGCAGTTGTAGAAGTCAAGATTCAAACTTAGGTCTATCTAACTCAGGGTTTCTTAACCTTGGTACTATTGACATTTTAAGCTGCATAACTCTTTGCAGTGGGGGCTTGTCCTATGCGTTGTCTGATGCTTAGCAATATCCCTAGCCTCTACTCACTAGATGCCAGTAGCAGGCATCCCCCTGGTTGTGACATTCAAAATGTTTTCAGACACTGCCAAGTATCTCCTGGGAGACAGAACATCTGATCTAACTGAAGAATATGCACCCTGAACTACTCATTCCATTGCCAGGCCGAGAGTATGACTTTCAGTTCAAAGTAAGGAAGAACTTTCTAAAAATAGATGTAATCTAACAATGCAATGAGTTTTACCCTGAGAAATAGTAAGCTCCCTATCATGGGAAGCATGCTAAAAGCCTGGATCTGATACAAATTAGAAATACTCTTTCTCAAGGGCAATTACCTATGTAAAACTCACAGATGTTGGTTTCAGATAAAGCAACTAGTATAATGCTCAATTAATAGTAGCTGTTGTGTTTTCTTCCACTGCTTTGTGAGTGACACCACCGTCTCACAGCTGGCCCAGTCTGGCTCAAAGGAATCTTGCTTAACCTCTCCTTGCTTTTCACTGAAGTAGGAACTGCTAATAAATCTCCTCTAACGTTTAGGAACAGAACCCTGCTTTTTAGACATGGCTGCCTGGAATAGAGACTACATTTCCCAGGCCTCCTTGTAGCAGGGTGTGACCACGTGGCTGAGTTTTATCAGAATGGAAATGGAAGTGTAGTTTGCAACTTCCAGAAAGCAGCTGTGAAAGGAAGATGTGCACTTTTCTTTGGCCCTGCATTCTTCCAGCTGGCTGGAATGCAGGTATGAAGAGCAGAGCTTAAGCAACAGGCTTGGGACCATAAGGAAGAACCACAAAATGAGAATGGTAAAGCTGCAATATAGACGGAGTTGAGGTCCTTTGAAGATAATGGAGCTGCCATACCAGACAGGACTGCCTACCTCAGGACCTCATGTCTATTTCATCGAAGTCACAGTTAGTTAGCATTTTTTTTATCACGCTAAACTGGCTAAACTAAATCCTAACTGATTCACTGGCCCTGACTTCAAGAAGTTCATAAATGAGCATGAGAAGAAACACACGATCAACAGCATCAAAACAATTAAACTGAATACCCATGAAGGCCGGGCTTGGTGGCTCAGCCTGTAATCCCAGCACTTTGGGAGGCTGAGGTGAGTGGATTGCCTGAGCCTGTAGGTTCAAGACCACCCAGGGCAACTTGGTGAGACCTTGTCTCTACAATAAAATAAAAAATTAGCCGGACGTGGTAGCATGTGCCTGTAGCTCTGGCTACTTGGAAGCCTGAGGCAGAAGGATTGCCGGAGCCCAGCAGATCAACGCTAGGGAGGCCATGAGCGTGCCACTGCACTCCAGCCTGGGTGAAAACTCAAAAAAAAAAAAAAAATCCTTGAAGATGGCGAGGCATGGTGGTTCATGTCTGCAATCCCAGCACTTTGGGAGGCCAAGACAAGAGGATTGCTTGAAGCCAGAGATCAAGATCAGCTATGGCAACATAGTGAGACCCGTCTCTTATTATTACATATATTTTGAAAAGTCCTAGGAGGCAACTGGGCCAGGTGTGATGACTGGAGTAAGATCAAAGCAGGTGGATGGTCAGTGGAGGGAGGAACCAACTCTCCCAAGGAGTTGCGCAGATGTCGGGAAGGACATCAGAAAAGAAGTGATGTGTGAGTTGGGCTTTGAAGGATGACTAGAAGGGAAGAAGAAAGAGGCACTTAAAGGCAAGTAAAAGAAAGACTCAAAGTACACAGCTGAGTTTCAGGAATTGGAGGAGTTGGTGGTGGTGACTGGAGCACAGAACAATGAGTCTGGAAACATATCGGGGTCAAGGTGTAAATGAGCTCTTTGAGGCCTTGATGCTTCTGGCAGTGCTGTTCCCATGCCTGGAGCCTTCTTTTACCTTGAAGCTCTTATTTGCTTCTTTCTCTGGGAACCAGCAGCACTTCAAACATCCCCCTTTTCTATCAACTATTTTGTAGCATTATCATTCTTTCCTTAGTGGATTTCCCCCAACTAAATGAGTAACTACCCTAGGGCATGGAGGGTGTCCAATATTTCTGTTTCTGAAATATGACACCATGACCACCATGGGGATGCTCCCTTCTCTCGTGGGAGGGACCCTGCCTTTTCTCTTGTGCCATTTCTCCTGTGCCTGGCACCAGGCTGGTACATGATAGTTGCTCAACAAAGCTTTCCAGATGAGCCTTGAAAAAATGAGAAACAAACAGATAAAGAGCAACAGAAGACACAGGGAGATATACTAAATGCAGAAGGTATGGGCATAATTTTCATAAAGAGATTCAGACCTACACAACTTTGAGATAAGATTTATCCTATTGATGAATATTGTTCTACACATTTCCATCACCTTTTCTACTTTCCCCTGGAAAACTTATAGTTAGAAATTGCTTTCACAGTCATCCAAAACATAAAGATTTATGCACAGAGATGCTCCTGGCAACGTTATTTATGATAGAAAATAAAGAGAAATAATTTTACTTTGGGGAATTAAATATATGATGGGATAGCTACAGAAAGAATATCATGTGATCATTGATAGTCATTATGGAGCATCAGCAATGAGATGAGAAAATGCTTATGATGAAATTAAATTTATAAAAGACATTGTTTGTACAGGATGCTGCCAATTCTATTAACTAACAGGTTTAGACCCAGGGTGAATTTCCATTATGTCATGTCTACTGTGCTTTTCTCTGGGTAGTGGATGATATTTGTTATCTTTGGTATTTCCCAAGATTTCAACAATGAGATTGTCTTAGCTTTATTTATTATTATTATTATTATTATTAACATTTTGAGTCAGAGTCTCACTCTGTTGCCCAGGCTGGAGTGCAGTGGATCACCATGATCACAGCTCGCAGCAGCTTTGCCCTCTGGGCTCTGGCGATCCTCGTGCCTCAGCATCCCAAATAGCTGGGACTACAGGCCCATGCCATCACGCCTGACTTTTTTAATTTTGTAGAGATGAGGTTTTTCTATGCTGCTCAGGCTGGTCTTGAACTCTTAGCCTCAAGCAATCCTCCCATCTCAGCCTCCCAAAGTGCTGGGATTACAAGCGTGAGCAACCGCGCCCAGCCTGTCTTAGTTTTATAATAAGGAAAATAAGAACTAAAAATAAAAATAAAATATATTTCTTCAATAAAAAATAAATGTTTTCTACTTGCTTAGCACATCTTTTACTTTCTTTATTAAAGAGTTTAGGATTTCTTTCTTGATACATTCTAGGCTGCCTCACATACCACTCCCCAGTCCAAATCACTCTTGCCTCTTCCTCATTTGTATGGAAGGTTATTCTAGTCAAGTAAGTCAGCACATTAATTTCTTTGATCTAATTCTGAGGAAAAGGCGCCATGTATGAGGCTGCTCCAAGTACTGCATATTCTCATTAAATCAGGCCGGGGCATATTTCCCATGAAACAAACAGGCTTATCAATTCCATTGGCTGTGGGGCACAGTGTAGACTGCAAATAGCAAAATGCTATTATGACCCTAGCACTGCAAGAACGTGACTGACTTAGAATCTAGGGGAGCACTGGCTTAAGAGTCAGTCTCTAGGTTGTAAGAAGTAGAGGACCTGGTGGTCAGGCAGTGGCCCCATTGGCTTTTCTGGGGTGGAGGTATACACGCCAATGTCTACAGAGCCAGGGAAGAAAAGCTTGTTACAGGAGACTCTGTGTAGAACAAGAGGGAGTGGTGGGGACCAGGGCAACTTGGAGAGCCCATTCTCTGCTTGAAGAGGACAGCAGCCACTCAGATGCCACCAGCTGCTGCAGGCCCAGATCTGCCTTTAAAAAATGAACCAAAATCTGGATTTTTACATAAACTCCTTTGGGAGGCTGAGGTGGAAGGATCACCTGAGCCCAGGGGGTTGAGGTCCCAGTTAGCCCTGACTCTGCCACTGCACTCCAGCAGCCTGGGTGACAGTGAGATTCCAACTCAAATACATACGTACGTACATAATTGAATTGTATGATTATTTAGAATGGGTCAGTTTTGTCATAGGTAAATAATACCCCAATCAAGTTATTAAAAAATCATTAGCTCAAGAAAGAGGCTGCCTTGGGTTCCAGAGTTCTCCGTCTGTTCTTAAAAATCTATTTCATCAGTGTTGGGAGACAGGGTCAGTTAGAAGATTCTCAGTGTCATTTAAATGAAAATAAACTAGTTGCTTAGCAGGACAGCTTTAGCCAGAACCAAGACTTAGATAAAATATATCTCGTGGTTTCTTATAAGGGGGCACAGTGAGATGTGATGTAGCTAAGGCAGTGGCCCCATTGGCTTTTCTGGGGTGGAGGTACACACGCCAATGTCTACAGAGTCAGGGAGGAAAAGCTAATAACAGGAGACTCTGTGTAGAGCAAGAGGGAGTGATGGGTCCCAGGGCAACTTGGAGAGCCCATTCTCTGCTTGAAGAGACTTAGCTACATCAAACCTTTCGCTCTTACACCTCTAGGACCTTCTCTGGAATTTAGGAGACCGAAGTTGTTTGATTATTATCTGCTCCCCCAACTCTTCATTTTGTGTGATAGGCTGGGATTTTTAAAGCAGAAAAGAGAGGCCAAGGGATAATTGTCACTAAATGGTAAGCAAAAGAAACACTACCAGCCCAGTTCAGTTATCTCATACCTTCTGGCCTCAAAAACAGTGACAAAGAAGAAAAGTAATAGTTTCAGACTGTATCAGGCTGGAAAATTTTCCATGTTGCTTTATTCATTTTCATAATGTTAGTGACCTCAAAAAAAGGAAACATCCCCCCTCTCCTGTCTTAATGATGTGGACACAGAGGCCTCTCGAGTTTATAGGGCTTGGTGCCCTGCACTAAGAAATCCCAGAGTATAGGCCAGGCGAGGTGGCTCACTCCTATAAACCCAGCACTTTGGGGTCCGAGGTGAGAGGACTTCCTGAGCCCACGGGTTCAAGACCAGCCTGGGTTAACTGGGCAAGACCTCATCTCTACAATAAATTAAAAAATTAGCCGGGCGTGGTGGCATGTGCCTGTAGTTCCAGCTACTTAGAAGGCTGAGCCGGAAGGATTGCCTGAGCCCAGCAGGTTGAGGCTGCAGTGGCCGTGAGCATGCCAGTACACTCCAGTCTGGGTGGTAGAGTGAGATTCCGACTCAAAAGAAAAGAAAAGAAAAGAAAAAGAAAAGAGAAATCCCAGAGACAGAAGAGCGAGTCACCAAAGAGATACCCACCTGCTGCTAAAGCCTTCCAATGAGTTTCACATTCTCACCCTCCCACCCCCACCCCATCTTCTTTTTCACTGTGAATAGACAGAAGTAAATAAATGCATCAAATAAAGATTTCATGGAATAGACGTTATGGACATCCACACCAACCTTAGGCAAGGACATAGTGAATACAACGCCAGGCCCAGCACACACACAAGTATCATTTCAAGACATGATGAAGAATGTTTTCTTTTTGTTCCAAATCCTTGGAGTTTAAGCCTTGAGAAAGACACTTTCAAAAGACCTAAGTTACCCAGGTTGTTCGCTTCTTGAGAAAAAACAAGTGGCCTATGATATTAAAGTAAATAAAAAAGCTGGCAGAAGAAAAGAGAGGCAGATGTGACACATACAAGAGAGTTCCTCGGTGATTAGGAGTTTCTTTCACTTCTGCCTCCTTGGGTCAGATGACCTGACACCCACCTGGAGCAGCCACCTCATACCCACACCTGGGGCTCTTCAGCGCCACCTGCTGGTCGAGTCCTCCTGATGGTTCTGGGGCCAGGCTTGTCTCAAAACTGGGTTATGTATAGATAGGAACATAGAAGAGTGTGAAGAAATCTGGCTGTTGGTTCTCCATTCCAACATTCATTTATTTGTTTATCTATCCATCTATTTATTGATTTTCCTTCTGTCTATCAAACCATCCACAAAATCTTTACTGACAACTATTTTTGTCAATAACAGATGCTACCATAGCTAAAGGAGAAACACAGTTCCTGTTCTCATGGGGCTGACAACATCTCCCAGTAGTTCTCAACCTTGGATTCCGGAGAGCTTTTAAAACAGACTGAGGCATCTGCCAGACTGAGACGTCTGCTGAACGACTGAGTGGAGCTACTTTTTCCTATCTTGCTAAGTACAACTAAACCCTGGACATCATATGTAAAACAAACATAAGAAGACTCTGACAGGTTGAGAGGCAAGGTAAACCAGCTTGGAACACTAGGACCCAAAGAATGACACAGTGATGAGTTCCCTGGGTTTTTGTTTGACTGCACATATCCGACAATTTGAGCTGAAGAAATGCCAAACTCAGAAACACCAATGGGCACCAGCAAAAAAAAAAAAGCCTGTTGTGTTTAATCAAAGGAACAGGAAATGCTGCCTAATAAAATCAAAAACTTTAGACAACACTCACTCTATTTCAGCCAAACAACCCAGGAAGCACTTGTACCCAGTTGAGGCTGAGTGGGGAAGGGAGCCAAGGCTTCCACCCTTGTTAAGTTATAACGAGGTAGCCTAATCCTTCTGCCAGGGCAGTGTCCCTACTGTCTCTAGCAGAGATCTGGGACTTTCATTCCATCAGGTGGTGACAAGTCCTGCACCCACCCCACAGTGTCAGTGGAGGCACATGGGGAGCAGTAAGGACTAAGTGTCTCTCTCACTCAGGGAGTTATCTGTGGAGGCCTAGGAGGGAGTTCGAACTTCCACCTCTGCTCAGCAGTAATGGGGAACCCTCACCCTTCAGGTGTCAACAGGAGCCAAGTGGGGAACCTGGATTCTACTCCCACCTGGAAGCAACGAGGCAGCATGCCCTCCTCTGCTTGCTCCACTGGAGCACGGTCAGATGAAACCAGATAAAGCAGGAGACTTTCATATGATCCAGGGTCTCATGGCATAATACCTAAAATATCCACATTTGAATTGAAAATACTCATATCAAAACATGGTTTCAAATAGGATTTTTTAAAAAAGCAACAACTGAAACTGAGGCAAGAGAGCTGTTTGAATTGTTTGACAAAAGTTTTAAAGTAACCATCATAAAAATGCTCCAATATGCAAATGTGAACATGCTTGAAACAAATGAAAAGATAGAAAATTTCATAGAAAATAGAAGATATAAAGAAGAACCAAGTGAAAATTTTAGAATGAAAAATATAATTGACATTAGGAGTCAATGGTCAGGCTCAAAAGCAAGATGGAGGGAACAGAGTAGAGAATCAGTGAATTGGAAGATAAAATAATAGATATCACCCAATGTGAGCATCAGAGAGAAAATAGACTTTAAAAAGGAAAAATAAACAGAGTTCCAGGGACCTGCAGGGCCATCATAAAAGATCTAACATTTATGTAATCCACAGTCCTGGAAGGAGGAGAAAAAAGGAGGGAATAAAAATGTGCTTTAAGAAATAATGTCTGGAGACTTCCTAAATTTGGCAAGAGACATAAACCTACAGAATCAAGAAGCCGAGTGAACCTCAAATAGGCTATGCTCTCTCTTATTATATAATACCAAGTCATATAATAATTAAACTCCTGAAAACAGAGACCAAAAAATCTTGAAAGCAGCCAGAGAAAAACAACACCTTATAATCACGAGAATGACAGCAGATTTCTCATTGGAAAACATAGAGACAAGAAGGAAATGGCATGATGTTTTCAGATGCTGAAAGAAAAGAAATGTCAGCCCAGATTCTTATTCTCAGTGATAATACCCCGAAGGAATGAAGGAAAATCAATATATTTTTAGATGAACTTTGTATGCTGAAAACTACAGCATGCTGATGAAAGAAATGAAAAATATAACTAAATGGAAAGATACACAGTGTTCATGGGTCAGAAGGCTCAACATATAAATATGTCAATTCTTCCCAAATTGATGCACAGATTTAATGCAATTCCTACCAAAGTCCCAGCAAGATATCCTGCAGACATGGACAAGACTATTCTAAAATTTATATGAAAAGGCAAAGAAACTAGTATAACTAAAATAATTTGAGAGAAAAAGAATAAAATGGGAAAAATCAACCTACCCAATTTCAAAACTATTATATAGCTACAGTGATCAAGACCTTGGGGTCCTGGTAGAGGAACAGACACATGAATCAATGTAATGCAATAGAGTGCCAAGAAACAGAACCACACAAATATTCCCAAGTGATTTTTGACAAAGGCATAAAATTAATTTAATGGAGGGCAAAAAGCCTTTTCAACAAATGGTGCTGAGTGATTGGACATCATAGGCAAAAAACTGAATCACAACCTAAACCTCATAACTTAAAAAAAAATTAACTCAAAATGGCTTAGATGTAAAACGTAAACTGCAAAACTCATAGGAAAACACGAGAGAAAATCTTCCAGATCCAGAGCTAAACAAAGAGTTAAACTTAAAGTTGACAACAAAAACACCACCCACAAAAATAAAAAATGATTAATTGGATCTCACCAATGTGAAAATCTTGTTCTCTGAAAGACCCTGTGGAGAGGATTAAAAGACAAGAAGTGGAGAACATATTTGCAAGTCACATATTCGACAAGAAACTAGTATTTAGAATGTATAAGGAACTCCCAAAGCTCAACAATCCAATAAGAAAATGGGCAAAAGACATGAGGAGACATTTCACCAAACAAGATATTCAGATGACACATATGCCCGTGAAAAGATGTTCAATCTCACTAGCCACTAGATCACTAGCCACATCTGTCAGAATGACTAAAATAAAAAACAGTGGCAACAAGGTTGATGAGAATATAAACAGACGAGAATGTCAAAGAGTACGGCCACTCTGGAAGAATATGGCAGCTGCTTAGCACACCAAACGTGCAACTCTCATATGACTCAGCAATTACGCTACTGGACATTTATCCCTGAGAAATGAAAACTTATTTTTACACAGAAACCTGTACATTAATGTTTACAGAAGCTTTATTCCTAATAGCCTAAAGCTAGAAACAACCAGATGTCTTTTAACGGGCGAATGATTAACCAACTGTGGAATACTACTTAACAGTAAAAAGCAATGAATTATCGATATTCTCCACAACCTGGATGCATCTACAGAGAATTGTGCTGAATTAAAAAAATCAGTCCCAAAGACTAGTTACTATATGATTCCATTTATATTAACATTCTTTTTTTTTCTTTAGAGACAAGATTTTGCTCTGTCACTCAGGCTGCAGTGCAATGGTATGGTCATAGCTCACTGCAGCCTCAAAATCCTGGGCTCAGGCAATCCTTCTGCCCTTAGCCTCCCAAGTAGCTGGGACTACCGGCATGTGCCACCATGCCGGGATAATGCTTTTATTTATTTATTTTTTGTAGAGCGAGGGACTCACTATGTCGTCCAGTTTGGTCTTGAACTCCTGGCCTCAAGCTATCCTCCCACCCCAGTCTCCCAAAGTGCTGGAATTACAGGTGTGAGCCTATATTAACATTTTTGAAAAGACAAAACTGTAGAAATAGAGAACAGATTAGTGATTGACAGGGGTTAGGGATGGAGAGGTGAGAAGGACCATAAAAAGGCCATAAAAAGGCAACATGGTAATGGAAATATTTTATACTTTGTATCAAGATCAACATGCTAGTTGCCAGTATTATACTTCTGCAAGATGCTACTGTTGGAGAAAATGGAACAGAGTACACAGGAGTACTCTGTATTTTTTTTTTTTTTTTTTGAGTTGGAGTCTCACTCCATTGCCCAGGCTAGAGTGCAATGGCACACTCACGGCCACCTCAGCGTTGACTGGCTGGGCTCCGACGATCCTTCCGCCTCAGCCTTCCAAGTAGCTGGAACTACAGGCATGCGCTACCACACCTGGCTAATTTTTGATTTATTGTGGAGATGATGTCTCGCCAAGTTGCCTGGGCTGGTCTCGAACCTGCGGGCTCAGGCAATCCACTCACCTCAGCCTCCCAAAGTGCTGGGATTACAGGCTGAGTCACCGAGCCTGGTCTTTTTTTCCTTTTCTTTTCTTTCTTTCTTTTTCTTTCTTTCTTTCTTTCTTTCTTTCTTTCTTTCTTTCTTTCTTTCTTTCTTTCTTTCTTTCTTTTTCTTTATTTCTTTCTTTCTTTTTTTTTTTTTTTTACAAAAGTTTATTCTTAAATGTATGACAGGCTTCAAGACAACACTCCATTCTAGCTGTAGGGGGCAAACGAAGTTATGTCAGGGAATACAGATGTTCAAACATGAATGGAATCAAGAGTCGCCGTGGCTTCAGGAACAAGGAACAGCTTACTTTTTGCCAGATTTCTTAATTCCACCTGTGGCCGGGGGCCTTTCCCTGCAGCCTTCCCCTCTAGCCCCTCAAGTTTCTTCTGCTCCTCTTTTTGTTTCTGCTTGAAAGCTTTATCTTCCTCATCCATCTCCCTGGCCTGCTTCTTGGGCTGTTTCAGGGATTTCTTCTTGCACCCTTCGCAGCTGGACATGGTTCCTGCTGCCCCCTTCCCCAGACCCTGCCCGCTCTGTATTCTTTCTTACAACTGAATGTGCCTAAAAGGTTTAATGTAAGAAAATTCATACTGATCCCTGGGTCCTACTCCCAGTCACCCTGGTTTAAAGGTCCCCAGGTGATCCAATGTGTAGCCAGGATTAAAAACCATTAGTCTAGGCTTCTTTAACCTTAACACACATATGACTTTTCTGGGAATAGCATTAAAATGGCTCAGTAGGCCTGAGGTTGGGCCAGCCTGAGATTCTGCATTTCTAACAAGCTCCCAGGTGATGCCCGTGCTGCCGGCCCAAGGACCTCACTTTGAGTACATGGTGGTTACATCCAGGTTGGGTACATAAGAATTATCAGGGCAACTGTGAAAAAATACAGTATCCTGGGATCCAGCTTTGGAGACTCTGATTCAGTAGATCTGGACTGGGACCTGGGGCCTGGTATTTTGAATAGCTCCCCTGGCAAATGTGGTACCCAGCTAGGTTTGGGATCCAGCACTGAGGTGCCTCTTCTGCCCGGATTCCTCTGGGTACCAGCTCGCCTTAGTGCACAAAGCCAACAACACAAGCCAAAATTCTTATTTTCATGCTCAATACTCTGTCTTCAACCTGGAGTCAGGCCCTGGGACTTAATCTCCTTCACTGGTCCCTGAACCTCCCTGTGGCACATCAGCCTGCCCAGTGGGATTCTGCCAGGGTCACCTCCCTAAAACATGCTCTTGTGTCTCCTGCCCATCACTGGCCTCGTAGACACCAGTTGCCTACTCCTTCTCTTCATCCCCTTGGAGGCTGCCTTGGCCCAAGTTCTCTCTCCTGTGCTACTGCAGTAGGCACCCCCCAACCTAGTCAGCCTGCTTCCCATCTCACCCACTCTAGCCCGTGTCCACGTCAACATGCAAGAGATCTGTCTAAAACCATGTTTATCTCTTTCAGTTACTTACTCACGCCCATTAAAATCTGTACTATATGTTCCAATACCATCATTTATTTTGTTTTAAAAAACAGATCCACCTTTTTTTCACTTAAGTTTATTTCACTCTCACATGTGGAAAACCAGTCATCTGTGCTTCTATCATCTGCAAAAGCTTTCCACAGGAGTAAATAGGATGACGGTAAAACAATGTGATTAAATTCTAGCCAGACATTATGAAGAAGGCTCTGCTTTGTCAAAGACTAGCAAGTGTGGGATAGGTGCTAGAGATGTACCAGCACCAATTGAGTCTCTCTGGGAGGTCATCGGAAGGACTGAAATAGGATCGAAAACCAGTGTGCATTAATATTAGTTAATGTCACATCTATGTACTATTTAGAATCACTTTAAGTACCACCTAAGATGTGATAAACACTGTTTTAAATCTCACCTTGTCATTGTTTTGTTCCCAAATGCCTTGAAGGAAAAGTTCCAACTCCTTAGGCTGTTGGCATGACGTTACCCTCATGTTTTGGACCTGCACCCCAGTAGAAATAAAGCTGCTGTCCCCAGACGCCCCCAGGTTCTTTCAGTTTTGGGGGCTCTACACGTTATTCCCTTTTTCTGGCAGAGGACGTATCTTGAGGACTGGCACTTCATTTATGTTTGCTATTGTCTCCTTCTGGGCCTACTTCGGATCCTGCCTGGAACAAGATAGGTGAGAAGGATGAAAGGAGAAAGGGGAGATGGAAAGGTTCATAAAGATGGGGAGAAAAGAGGAAAGAAGAGAGGGAGGCAGCAGGGGATGGAAAAAGGAAGGGAGAGAAGGGAAGGAAGGAGAAGGGAAGGGAGGGGGAGGGAGGGAAAAAAGGAGCGAAGGAAGATATTGATGACTTCTACTGATCCTACAAAACTCATCATACAAGCTCCTTCCTCTGAAGCTTCCCTGTATCTCTTAGCTACATAGCTACATTTAAGCATTCCTTCCTTTGGGTCCCCACAGTTTCCACATTTGTTTCTTTTATTATTATTATTATTATTATTATTATTATTATTTTTGAGTTGGAGTCTCACTCTGTTGCCCAGACTGGAGTGCAGTGGCCGCTCCTGGCCACTGCAGCCTCGACCTGCTGGGTTCTGGCGATCCTTCCGCCTCAGCCTTCCAAGTGGCCGAAATTACAGGCATGCACTACCATGCCCCGCAAGTTTTTGATTTATTGTAGAGATGAGGTCTCGCTGTCCAGGCGGGTCCCGAATATTATTATTTTTTGAGTCAGAGTCTCACTCTGTCACCCAGGCTGGAGCACAGTGGCACACTCATGGCAGCCACAGCCTTGACCTGCTGGGCTCAGGCGATCCTTCTGCCTTATCCTCCCAGATAGCTGGAACTACAGGCGCAAGCCTCTACGCCTGGCCAATTTTTAAAATTCTTTGTAGAGACGAGGCTTCACCAAGTTGCCAAGGCTGATCTTGAACCCCTGGTCTCACACAATCCTCTCGCCTCAGCCTCCTAAAGTGCTGGGATTACAGGCTTGAGCCTCCGGGCCCGACCTGTTTCCACATTTCTATTAAGGCATTTAACATTCCATGTTTTACCGAATGAATTCAGGCATCCTTCACTTAGACTTTGGTCCTTACAAGGGCAGGGCAATGTGATATTCACTTGCATTTCTAGCACCTACCCCACTGGCTCTCAACCTTGACTGTGTACTGGAATGATACGGGGAACTTAAAAAGATACTGCTGCTTAGGTCTCCCCTACTCCCCTCTGTCATGCTCCTGATTTAATTGGTCTAGGGTGTGTCTGGGTATCAGAGTTTTTAAAAATTCTCCAGATCTTCAAAAGTGTTAGATGTAATTAAAAACAAACAACAACAAAACTCTCCAGATGCTTCTAGTGGCGCTAAGATTGTGAACCACCGTCCTGACCCAAAGCTGAGTTACAGCAGGAGGCGTTCCATAAATGATGAATGGATGAGTGGATGAATTTTGTCTTTAACTCACCACTGTTCTGACCCAACAGGACCATTTTCTGAGCTTCATGTTACGCCAATTCATTAATATATTAGGGAACGGTTAATTAAGCAATAGTGCGGTACCAGGTGTTAGGCTAGGCCAAGCTGCTGGAGACGGAAATGTGAATAAGATTCACTTCTCTCCTGTGCCACTGATATGCCTCAGGGAAAGCTGGGGCCTGTCCTAGCTCATCCAAGAACTTTCTGTCCTGCTAGCTAATTGGCCAGCCCCAACAACAATCATTTCCCTAGTGACCGACACGAAATGTTACTTCTGGCTGCTTTCTTTGGCAAATGCGATCTAAGGACAGGCTCTATTCACTCTCAGAGAGAGGAAGTTCCTAAGGGGGGTGTGAGTAAGTCAAGAAACCATACGGAAAGCAGTCCCTGTGTCAATCTCTCCAGGCCCTGCAGAAGTGAAAAGGGAGTCTCTCAGGTGCTGGACCAAAGTCCTGTGCTGCTCCAACAAGCTTCCTTTAGGGTGTGTATTTACACGAAGACAATCTAAAGCCCCAGGACATGATTAAGATCTTTATCGCCCCACAGGTAAAGAGAATTTCCTTCCTGACTGCTACTGTCTCACACCAGACCTACTTCAAAACTGTATACTATGGTAGCGTGCGCCTGTAGTTCCAGCTACTTGGAAGGCTGAGGAGGAAGGATCGCCCGAGCCCAGCAGGTCGAGGCTGCAGTGGCCAGGAGCAGCCACTGCACTCCAGTCTGGGCAACAGAGTGAGACTCCAACTTAAAAAAACAAAACAAAACAAAAAACTCTACACTACAGATTACTGAAGAGCAGAGATCATGACCCTTTCGTGTTGCCACTGCTCTGGTTCAGATTTCGATAGTATCTCCTCTCAACTGTTGTCACAGCTTCCTAACTCTCTTTCCTGCTCTTAGTTTTGGCCCCTTCCCCACAGAAGCCAGATGATCTTTGTAAAACCACAAACCCAGTTCCCCTACTCAAAATTTTTTAATGGTTTGCCACTGTTGGCAGGATATATGGAAGGATATATTTACCCTATGTGTAACACAAGGATAACCCAAATAAAACTGGTCTGTCTTGTATCCAGTCCACCATGATATCACAGTCAAAAGAAATTCAAGTCCAACATCCAGAAAAAAAGATATAAAAAAGTAACTTAAACCTTTACTGAAGACTGTCAGAGAGGTAAAGACACCCTACAGTGTTTTTTTCCCTCATCTACTGCTCCATAGTGCCACTCCCAGGTCAGCTGTTCATCCTCAAATCGTCCTTCCTTCACTACTAAAAACTTTAGCTTGCATTGGCTCCCCTTTTATTCCCCTTTTCCCACTCTCATCCACTCTTCAATCTTTCTGATCTATTGTAGGCACCAGATTACATCTGATATAAATAAGTTTAGTTTTCCCAGTAACCTTTCTCCTCCCCCCCCCTTTTTTGAATCAGGGTCTTACTCTGTCACTCAGGTTGGAGTGCAGTGGCACAGTCAAGACACACCACAGTCTTGATCTCCTGGGCTCAGGCAATACTTCTGCCTCAGCCTCCCAAGTAGCTGGGACGACAGGCGTGTACCACCAAGCCTGGCTAATTAAAAACTTTTTTTTGTAGAGACAAGGTCTTGCTATGTTGCCTAGGCTGATCTCAAACTCCTGAAGTCAATCAATCCTCTCTTCACAGCCTCCCAAAGTGCTGGAATTACAAGCCACTGCGCCCAGCCTCAACTTCTCTTCTTTATTCAGTACTCTAATCAGCCAGACAAAAGCCCAAGAGACAAGCAGCCAAACAGATCCTACTATGAAAACTGAGGGGAGGGCCAGGCAGTGACTAGTCTTGTGTTAATACCTTTAGCTCCATCATACAAGAGCTTTCTCTGCTGGTCCCAACTAATTGTGCAGCCTCATCTCTGATGCTCCATTCTCCCTAAATGGGCTCTGCTCGTTCACACCCCCAAATCTTTGCAATAGTCTCGTTGCCAGGGATGCCAGTTCCCTTCCTCTCATCCCGATGGGACATTCATTTAATTCTTTACAGCCCAGTTCTGATGTCACTTTCTTCAAGGCATTCCCCACTCCCACCAAAAACAGGGTTAATTTGCTTCCTTCTCTAGGGTTTTTCTGGACTTGGTACAGACCTCAATTATAACCCTTATCAAGTTGGGCTGTAATTTTTGAATTACTGATCAGACTTTCTCACCAGACTGCGGGTGTCAAATTTGGGTCTGAGTCATCACTGTGTCCTCAGAGTCAAGAGCTGGGGAGGTGCACAATGAACAGTTACTGAATGCTTCAAGAATATGCTCCAGGTACTGAAGGCTCCAGAGAAGCATTTACCTGTCCTTGCCTCCCTGGTCATCACTTGGAAAGACCAGGGATACCATATCAGAGCTGGAGCAATCTGCCTTGGCAGTCACTGGACCAGCCAAGGACCTCCTTTCTCATGCACGGGAGGGATGGTATCACTCATATGTGGGGTGTCGGGATGATGTGGCTAGAACACATTGTCGGGGAAGGCTGTCCCCTTCCTGCTGACAGTGTTCCACATGTCCCCCCAGGGCTGTGGAGGTCCTTCCTAGGTCCTTCCTGCATATCCCCCCATCTCTGCCCAGCCTTCCAGAGATCAGTCTTTCCCTCCCCCGACCCCAGCCAGGCCTGGTTCTCACACAGACAAAAACAAAAGGAGTTACAAGCAGTCAAGCAGTTAGGCAAGAAAAGGAAATGAAGGCATCTACACTTGAAGGGGAGAAGCGTAACTATCTCTATTTGCAGATGACACGATCATGTATATAGAAAATTCTAGGGAATCTACAAGAAAACTGTTTAAACTAATAAATAAGTCTTAGGGACCCAAATCCTCAGTTTGGTCCTAGAGGGGCCCTCTGTCACCTGGCTGGGCTCTCCCCTTCCTACAGCATTTCCCAGCACTCCTTCCTCTGCATGGATCTTGACACCAGCAGGTGGAGAACACCACTCCACTCCTCGCTGCTGCCTGCTTTCTCCTCTCGGCACTGTGTCTGGAATGCTTCTCACTCATCCTCATCTCATCTTTAAAGTACAGACACAAGAGGCGCATTTACTGAGGCTAAGCGTTGGACCTGTGTCCGGCAACTCTGGGAAGTAGGATCTACCATCATCACCCACGTTTTTCACACAAGGCTCTGGGAAGCTTCGTCCCTCATCCAAGTTACCACAGTTGTGTGGCCCACTGGGTTCTGAAGCAAGGGCTGCCCAACTCCATCATCCAGATTCTCAACCTCAAAGTTGGAACGGTAAGAGAGGCCCAGCTTCAATGCCTGGCTAGTTGTGTTTCTTCGCTCCCCAGCCCAAACTCTGAGGCTGTTGTGGTCATTTATGCAGAGCTCATCTCTCCCCTGTTTGGGTGGACCTCCTTGGGAGCGGGAAGCATGTCTCAATCAGCTTTGTAGCCTCATATGTGAGCGCGGCTTGGAACACAGTAGGTACGCACATTGCAGGGCTTTGGGAGGAACGGAACAGGTAGTGGAGTGACAATACACCAAAGAGAACAAAGGTCTGTTTCCTTCTCATGCCCAGGAGGGATGGTACCACTCGTATGTGGGGTGTCGGGATGTTGCAGCTGGAACACATTGTCAGGGGATGGCTGTCCCCTTCCTGCTGACAGTGTTTCACATGTTCCCCCAGGGCTGCGGAGGTCCTTCCGAGAGGGAAGAAGAGCTTCCTCTTCACAGCAGAGATCTGTGCAATCATCTTTATCTACTATGCATTTGGTATTCAGTAAATATTTGTTGAATTAATTTGCTGTGTGACGTTGAATCCTTCTCTCAACTGTTCTGGTCCTCTGTTAAACAAAAAGGTTGCTCTGGACTGAGATTTTTCAAATTTTTTTCTCACTTTTCTTGGTAGTGCAACTGAGGCAGGACACTAGATGTAGATTTCTTTCCTTCCTTCCTTCCTTTCTTTCTTTCTGAGTCAGGGTCGCATTCTGTCATCCAGGCTGGGCATGAATACAGCTCACCTCCTGGGCTTAGGTGATCCTTTCACCCCAGCCTCCTGAGTAGCTAGGACTACAGGTGCATGCCACCACACCTGGCTAATTTTTTATTATTTTGTAGAGATAAGATCTCACTATGTTGCCAAGGTTGGTTTCAAACTCCTGGGCTCAAGCAATTCTCCTGTCTTGGCCTCCCAAAAAGCTGGGATTATAGGCATGAGCCACTGCACCTGGCTGATAGTGAGTTTCTTGCAAGCAGCCTTAGTTAATTAGGAAACCACATGTTCAGGGATCTGGGCACCATCTTATTGGGACACAACTCTTTTAAACAACTATACACTGACTGAAACTCAGGTTCAACCTTGGCATATGGGGCAGCTGGTTACAAAGACCGAAAGCAGGGCAGAAAGGAGTTACTGGAGACACTGAGGCACGGTGCTGTAAGAGAAAACTTAATTAAACAGCAACTTTCCTATTATCTTAAAAATTCCTCATGACACAAACAAACTTGGAAGTAAAATGGTAAGAAGTGAAACCTGTAACCAAAGCTTACCTTAGAAATAGGTTGTATAGCTGGGCACAGTGGCTCACACCAGTAATCCCAGCACCTTGAGAAGCAGAGGCAAGAGGACTGCCTGAGCCCAGGGGTTCAAGATCAGCCTGGGCAACTTAGCAAGACCCTGTCCCTACAATAAATCAAAAAATTAGCTGGTCATAGTGGTGTGCACCTGTGGTTCCAGCTACTTGGAAGACTGAGTTGAAAGGATTGCCTGAGTCCAGCAGGTTGAGGCTGTGATGGCCATGAATATGCTCTGTACTCCAGCCTGTGTGACAGAGTGAGACTCTGACTCAAAAAAATCAAATAAAATAAGTTGCATAATCATCATTTTGAACAATATATAAAGCTTTCTGCTAACAGCAAGCATGTGCCCTTTCCCTTGAGGACACCCATGTTCTCTCTTGTGTGTGTCTTTTTCTTGTTTTTCCCTCTAATAAACTGTACTTTAGAACCCTTTCTGTGATTCGCTCTGAAATTCTTTTTGGTGGAGAGCGAAGGACCCACATAGCAGCTACACCTCATGCCACCTGGCATTACAACTACTGATTCATGTGAAAATTTATACAAAACAGATAAAAAGAGCCTCCTGCAGTTGGAGTGGAGGAGCAGGGGACACAGAGCCCCATCTACAGTACAGGAAGTCCCCAACATATGAGCAAGTTCCATTCCAAGAACATGTCTGTAAGTCCAATTTGTTCTGCAAGTCCAATTTGTTCTGAGTCCAACAAAGTTAGCCTAGGTACCCAACTAACACAATTGGCTATATAGTGCTATATATATATATATTTAACAGGCTATACTGACACCTGGTGGAGAGAAATGATACATAAAAGAGCAGGGTGCATCATTAAAGTTCATAACTTGAAGGTTCATATGTAGGGGACTTACTATGCTTGACTCTTCCTCTTATCTTTGCCCTAGACTCCCCAAAGGCCTCAGAGCAGTTTGCTAACAATCAAGCTAGAGAAATTCTAAAAGTTCTCAAAAACGTAGAGAGTTCAGGCAACCCCTTTGAGTCCCCTCTCCCTGTGGAAGCTTTTCTGTCCTCTCAATAAATCCTGCTTTCAAAAACAAAAAAAAAAACTAGAGAGTTCTATAAGGAGAATCTGTGTCTGAAGAGACTGGTTCTGAGAAGGGACAATCCTTTCTGACATATTTGGACAATTATTATCAAACATCTAATGTGCTTGAATGGTGGAATGTGCGGCACCTTGATTAGAAGGAGGAGCAGGGAGGGTTGTCTTAGGATAGAGGGTGGAAACTTCTCAGTGTCTCCAAACCACACTGGATAAAGCAGACCACTTGTTTTGCCTTAACATTTAGGTAAGTGGGCCCTGACACACAGCTTATCAGCAGTCAGCGACTCGAACCACTGTACTTTCCTGCCAGTCTGCCATCTTCTTCCTAAATGGGCATCGGCTTCAATCCTACTTTTCTCCATCAATTTTTTCCATCCCATTTTCCAGAACTCACCTAAACTTCCACTGGTTTTAAGCAATTTAAATAGCGCTGTGAAATCATTGGAGGAAGTTGAACAAATGAATGAGTGATAGGCAAATAGCCCTGGATTTCAGTATTTTAGTTAAAATTCCACCCAACACCTGGGGTATATAATCACACAGGAACCACTTAGCTTCTTATGAAAACAACCACAGAGTCTAGCAAATGGAAAACTAATCACAGTTTTCATAAATTGTCCCTAAGAGAACCTTCCCAGTGCAGGGAAATCACAGCTGTGAATATACAGCCCAACTCCTGCTGCTCCCCACCTCACCCCACCCTGTCCCCTGACTCCTGCTACCTTGCTTTGTACCCAGTTTCTGGGCCCCAGGGTGTAGGTGTTCAATGGAGCTGTTGACTGACTATTCAGTACTTAGTTGAGATTCTCCCCATACAATCAAAACAACTACCCAAAAACTGGAATAAAGCATTACTGGACAATTTTAAAGAGAAACGGTTATACCCACATACAGAGCAGTATTATTTGCAACAACCAGAAGGAGGAAGCAACCCAAGCGTCCAATGATGGATGAGTGGATAAACAATATAATCTAAACATTTAGTGGAATATTATCCAGTCACAAAAAAGGAAGGAGATTCTGACACAACAACATGGAAGAAATTTGAAGACATCGGACTAAGTGCAATAAGCCAGGAAGAGAAAGGCAAATATTGCGCAATTTAACTCATGTAAGGTCCCCAGAATAGTCAGAATTATAGAGCGAAAGTACACGGTGCTTGCCAAAGGTTGAGGGAAGTTCGCCTTTAATGGTTACAGTGTTTCAGTTTTGCAAGATGAAAAAAGTTCTGGAGAGGGATAGTGGTGAAGGCTGCATGGTTGCACGTGCTGTATAATGTAGTCAATGTCACTGAACTGTGTTCATAAAACAGTTAGAATAGTAAGTGCTATGTTATGGATATTTTATAATTAAACATAAATAAATGAGAAACTAAGCAGCTCCTTAAAGTATTTTGAAAGGATTTGTCCATGGAAGGAGATCTTGAGAAGGAATCTTCCTGGGAATTCAAGGTAGATTGTGAGAGGACAAAAATAGACTTAGGAGCTATTGAGAGACCCAAGAAACCAAGAAACTTAAAAAACAATACTTGCTATAAAAGTAGTGTTTAGTTCACTATATTTCATATATCCCTACCTCATGTTTACTATATATTTTGTGTATTCCTACCTCATGTATTTTATGAAATCTTAGTACTTTAAATTCTACCTCAAATGAAATCTTAGTACTTTAAATCCTACCTCAGACCCCGTAGAATTAGGCATATGTTGAGTGCCGGGTCGTGACCAATTGTATAATGGTGTAGGTAGTGTTTGTATTTAGAACTCTTGGG
>NW_007248414.1:186099-187092 GCF_000164805.1 Carlito syrichta
TCCTACAAGGTGGCAGCAGACTCAGAGGTGCCAGCTGCTCTCTATCACCGGTTTTTATCCTAGTGATAATTTACACGCAGTGGCTATGTAAACCTGCAGGGAACAAAGACTTTTATAAAAGACACCGCCTTGCTTGTGATATTTTATAAATTCCCAGAATTAGTATATGATTTTCTACCCCACATTCACTGTATGTGTTGCAGCATTCATATTTAAAACTTTGTTAAGTTTGGCTTTTGTTGTCCCATAATGACCATGTTATGTTATGTAAATGTTAAGCAAACAAGCTTTCCTAAGCATACCTTGGGATGGATTAGTAAACTTAAAGGGCTAATGTAACCCTTTACCTGTCCGCTCAGGTTACTATATACGCAGTGTCTGTATGGATCTAACTTATCTAACATTCCACTCTTCCCATTAAGTGGTTTTCTGTCAATCACGGGCAACCCACGAAAGGCACCAACCAATACCAAGTGTGCCCGTACCCATTAGGAGAAATCACCCAATCATGTAAAATCAAGTTTAAAGTTCTTTCCCCTCCCTCTGTAATTGTGCATAAAAACTGCTTGCCATTGTGAATCGGGGCTCTGGTTCATGAAGCCTCTATGGGCTTCATGTGTGAGCCCAGACTCGAGCCTGAATAAAGATCCTCGTGTGTTTGCTTCGGAGCTGGCTCTTTGTGGTCTCTCTCTCTCTGATTAGAGTCTCGGGTTTAATAGTCACCACTTAGTACAAGTAATAGGAGACTCCTTTAAAATATTCACCTTGTTTCCTCCCAATGTTTATTATTTTGTTACATTTGAGGCTTATAATTAATCTATTTCAATTAAATTTTTGTTCTCCATAGATACCACATGTAGGTAGTGCACTATTATTATTATTATTATTTTGAGTTGGAGTCTCACTCTGTCACCCAGACTGGAGTGCAGTGGCCGCTCCTGGCTACCGCAGCCTTGACCTCCTGGGCTCCAGCGATCCTTCTGCCTCAGCTTG
>NW_007248414.1:187112-189558 GCF_000164805.1 Carlito syrichta
ATACGCAGGGACTGTATGGACTAACTATCTAAGATCACTCTGCCCGTTAAGTGGTTTCTGTCAATCACGGGCAGCACCCACCAATACCAAGTGTTCCCGTCCCCATTAGGAGAAATTACCCAATCATGAAAAATCAAGTTTAAAGTTCTTTCCCCTCCCTCTGTAATCGTGCATAAAAACTGCTTGCCATTGTGGATCGGGGCTCTGGTTCATGAAGCCTCTACGGGCTTCATGCGTGAGCCCAGACTCGAGCCTGAATAAAGACCCTCGTGTGTTTGCACTGGAGCTGGCTCTTTGTGGTCTCTATCTCTCTCTCATTAGAGTCGTGGGTTCAACAGATTGGAAGTGTCCTGTGGCAGATACCAATGCATTGATTAAGTTTTCTCATAAACTCATATTCCCAGTCCCGATACTTCAGAGGGCAGTGACTTCAGACATTCTATCCGACTTGGTCTCTCTTCCTCATCTCAGTTAAGGAGTCGGGGACTGGGCTCTTTTCTGCTCCCAGGGAAGCAGGATTCTGAATGAAATGAGACTATAAAAAGTGAATTTTTTCTTTTTTTTTTTTACTGACACAGAGTAATCTTAAAAACAGGAAATGCAGCAAAAGAATGCATACGGTTATGATTCTACTTATATATAATAGAGAAACAGGAAAAAAGCGAAGCTTTAAGAGGTAGGCAACCCTTCCCTGGGGTTGCTATAATTAACCTCAACCTGTCTGTTACACTTGACGTTCAGCAGAGCCTGATACGGGAGGACAAGCAAGGTTTACAATAGGCAGGCCACAAGAAAGGTAAAAATGGCATGATTTTCTCTGCACAGGATGACACAGAAACCAATTTACTGTCTCAGCTGTGTGTCTGGGGCACATTTTCACCTGTCTGTGTGCATGGGAAGCCCTGCAATTCCACACCTCCTCTTGCCTGTTGCCTCTGGGAATTTCAGTAGGTTCTGCACTTTGTTGGAGGAAACACCAGCACCGGCAGTCTCATTCCTGAGTACCTCCTGTCCCAGCAAGCATGCCACTCAACCTCAGCATCAGCGTTCTTCCAAGGGACAGAGATTCTCAGGAAAATCAGGAGGTATCCGAAAGCAGGGAGAAGGGACATCAACCAAGATCACACCACAAGTAAGGGCTGGAGTTGACAATGGCACTCAGGGTTTATTGGGCCCAGGTCCACTTCTTTACAGAACCAAACAACTCACATTCATAGCACTTGCTCTGGGTCAGGCAGGGTGCTTGGGGATTTATAGGCATTGTTTGTTAAAGTTCCACCACAATGCTAGGAGGTAATTACTATCTTAATGACTTTTCCAGATAAGAAAACTGAGGCTTAGAGAGGTGAAGTAATTTGCTGGAGGTCACAGAGCTGACAAAAGGCAGAATCTGGATTTTTATCCAGGTCTGTGCGACTCCTCTGTTTGTATCCAAAAACCTTTTTTGTTAATAAAACATAAATACAGAAAACCACACAAACCTAACATATGAATTAGTGGACTGTTACAAGGCAGACGCCTGGAAAGAACTTTGCCACACGCCCCATACATAACCCCTCCATATGTCTTGCCCCACCCATGGTCCCCACAGGACACTACTCTCCTGAGTTTTAAGGAATCACTCTTGTGTCTTTTAACATTGTTTTTACCCAAATGTGCATCCCTAGACACTGCATTCTTGCCCATTTTAAAAGTCTTATATGTTTTCTAATTCTCTTTAAAATGCATGCGTTCCTTATTCATTTCTTTTATGTCCTTGTACTTTTTTTGCTGAAAGAAGCTGGAATTTAACTGCAGCATCTTCCATGGTCTGACACTGCCAACTGCACACTCAAGGTTCAGTTCAGCACTCCGCCCTGTTCTCCGTACATCCTGCAAATTGGTAGCAGGATCCAGAGACTGGCTCAGACTTAGGTTCACCCCTTTGGTAAGATGGCAGCTGGGGCTTGGTTCTCTAGGAGGTCTATAATGTCTGGTTTTCTCATTTTTTAAATTATCTTAGTAGCTGTCGATTTTTTTTTTTTTTGAGTTGGAGTCTCACTCTGTCGTCCAGGCTGGTGTGCAGTGGCACACCCACAGCCACACCAGCCTCAACCTGCTGGGCTCCTGCCATCCTTCTGTCTCACCTTCCAAGTAGCAGAACTATAGGTGCACTGCCACTTTCAGTTAATTTTTAATTTATCGTAGAGACGAGGTCTCACCTAGTTGCCTGGGCTGGTCTCAAACCCGCAGGCTCAGGCAATCCACTCGCTCTGGCCTCTCAAAGTGCTGGGATTACAGGCTGAGCCACCGAGCCCAGCCCCTGTTGATTCTTAATGTCTACATCTATTCCTCTGCTCCCTTAAAAATTAAAGAAAAAAAAACTAGCTGTGGTAAAATACACATAATAGCTGGGCTCAGTGGCTCAGCCTGTAATCCTGCACCTTTGGGAGGCTGAGGTGAGTGG
>NW_007248414.1:189578-245146 GCF_000164805.1 Carlito syrichta
GCTGGGAGCGGCCACTGTACTCCAGTCTGGGCGACAGAGTGAGACTCCAACTCAAAAAATAAAATAAAATAAAATACACATAACATAGAATGTACTATCTTAATCATTTTTTCCCATTAACATTTTTTTTTTCTCTAAGAGACAGGATCTCATTCTGTTGCCTAGGCTGGAGAGCAGTGGTGCAATCACAGCTCACTGCAGACTTGACCTCCCAAACTCAATGAGTTCTTGCTATGTTGGCCAGACTGGTCATGAACTCCTGGCCTCAAGCAATCCTCCCGCCTTGGCTTCCCAAAGTGCTGGGATTACAGGCATGAGCCACCATGCCTTGTCCGTCTTAACCACTTATTTTTTTTGAGTTGGAGTCTCACTCTGTCGCCCAGACTGGAGTGCAGTGGCCACTCTCAGCCACTGCATCCTTGACCTGCTGGGCTCCCGTGATCCTTCCGCCTCAGCCTTCCAAGTAGCTGGAACTACAGGCACGCACTACCACGCCCGGCTCATTTTTCATTTTATTGTGGAGATGAGGTCTCACCAAGTTGCCCAGGTGGGTCTCGAACTCACAGGCTCAGGCAATCCACTCACCTCAGCCTCCCAAAGTACTGGGATTACAGGCTGAGCCACTCATATACTCATATTGCTGTGCAACCAATACCTAGAACTCCCTCTATCTTGTGAAACTGCAACTCCACATCTATTTAACAACAACTCCCCATGTCCCACTCCCCAGACCCTGGCAGCCGTCATTCTACTTCTGTCTCCATGAATTTAGCTCCCCTAGGATCCTCATACAGGTGGAATCAAATGATATTTGTCCTTTTGTGACTGGCTCTTTTTACTTAGCAAAATAGCCTCAAGGTTTATACATGTTGTAGCAGGAGTTCCCTTTTTTTTTTTTTGAGTTGGAGTCTCACTCTGTCACCCATGCTGGAGTGCAGTGGCATGCTTATGGCCACTGCAGCCTCAACCTGCTGGGCTCAAGTGATCCTTCTGCCTCAACTTTCCAAGGAGCTGGAACCACAGGTGTGCATTACCACACTTGGCTATTTTTTTTGTATTGTTTTTTTTTTGATTAGTGTAGAGACGAGGTCTCACCAAGTTGCCCAGGATGGTCTTGAACCCCTGGGCTCTGGTAATCCTCTCGCCTCCACCTCCCAAAGTGCTGGGATTACAGGCGTGAGCCACTGCGCCCAACTGACAGGAGTCCTTTTTAATGCCAAATACTATTTTATTGTACGAATATGCCACATTTCATTTATGCATTCCTCCATGGATGGACACTTGGGCTGCTTCCACGCTTCAGCTATCGTAAATAGTGCTGCTATGAATGTGGGTGTACAAATAGATCTCTGAAAGCTCGCTTTCAAGTCTTGGATATATACCCAGAAGTGGAAATTCTGGATCACATGGTCATTCTGTGTGTAATTTTTTTCAGGAGCTGCCATGCTGTTTTCCACTGCAGCTGCACCATTTTATCTTCCTGTCCTTTATTCCCTTTTAATATTTATTTCCACCCCTCACTACCCCTCATTATCCCTACTGGGATCTGAAAGGCAGTGTTACTTCTAATAGTCCCAAAGGGGAACAACATAGAAGTCCAACAATGGAGAGTTCATCCAACAGTAGATCCATATCATGGAATTCCCATGTAGTCATTTAACATACTGTTGTGAAAGAATATTTGAAGACATGAAAAAGTATTTCTCATACTGACTCAAGTTAAAATAAAGGAGGCCACAAAACAGAATGTGTAGGGTGACTCCACAGTTGTGGTAAAAAGACAACTGTATATTAGTAGGAGAAGCTCTCTTAGCTGATCTCCACTGAATTGATTCACAGGATTAGCCAAGGTCCCCAAACCCTGCTACCTGTCAAACACAAGGACCCAAACACTTTCATTTTTACATCTCATGTTCCCAAGCATGCTCTATTCCCAAGCATTGAGCTGTCCAGTACCCTTAGCACTAATTAGCTGTTTCCAAACTTGTTTGTCCCAGTTGTATTCCACATGGTATGAACGAATTACACAGGACACGAGAAGGTGAAATATGAGTGCAAAAAGAGTGTTGTTTCCGGCTGGGCTCGGTGGTTCAGCCTGTAATCCCAGCACTTTGGGAGGTCAAGGGAGTGGACTGCCTGAGCCTGTGGGTTTGAGACCAGCCCGGGCAACTTGACGAGACCTTGTCTCTACAATAAATTCTTAAAAATTAGCTGGCCATAGAGCGCATGCTTGTAGTTCCAGCTGCTTGGAAGGCTGATGCGAAAGGAACGCCTGAGTCCAGCAGGTCGACGCTGGGGTGTCCATGAGCGTGCCACTGCACTCCAGCCTGGGCGACAGAGTGAGACTCTGACTCAAAAAAAAAAGAGTGTTGTTTCCATGAGAACTGAGTTGATACTTGGAGAAGATGCATTAAACAGGTGTCAAATTAGGGACGGTAAAAGCCTGGGGACACCACCTCTTGGAGGGGACCTTCTGTTCTGAGTTAGCACCCTGGAGCATCAATTCTTGTCACCTTTATTGACTCAGATTTTCACAGCTCTCCATGGTGAGTGATCAGCCATATCGCATTCACTGTGAGATCCTGCCCAACCCCAAGGCCCAGCTCAAATGCCACCTCTGCCAACTGTATAGAGTCAAGAAACTATTTTTATTCTGTTGCAAACTCTCATGTCGACAAATTATAGGTATATACAGGACTCATTCCTGCAGTGGCAAATATGTGGCATTTGTCCTACTATTCTCCTAGCCTAAGCCCATGGCAGACATCACTAATCCAGCATCAGATTCCTTCCCACTCAGAAATCTCTGGTTAGCCACAACAAATCACCTGGGGCTGACATGTGACATAGAACTTATGCTGCCTCCCTCAGCCCCCCAAGATTACAGAACCTTAAAGTGGGGGGGGGTAGAAAATTAAACATATACAAAGTATCTAAAGTCCTGGTCTGGATATACTGTTTTGTAGCTAGTTAATAAATGCTCAGTGTTCCTTGAATGAATGAATGAACAAAAGAATGACAAATGCACAGTCCCCTGCTTTCCGAAGCTAACCATTCAGCCTTTCCCCCTCACATCATCTTTCTGTTTCCCCTGATACCTGTGCTCTGAACTTCCTCCCACTCCACAGGACTACAGAATGCCACAGTGTCCAGAAATGCCACCATTACCAGTTGGTTTCTTGTGGGTGTCACACCTCATTCAAGGTTATTTGCAGGTGACCTCGATATCAGAATAACACATGCTTAATCACTTCTGCCTACTCCGGGGGGTTGCAACAAGCCTACAAAATGATGCCCAGGGGACTGCGTTACTAACTAACACACTCTGCCCCAAGAAGGAGGTTGTAAATCAGACTTCCTTCTTGTTCCATTGTTGTACAGCTTGTTGGGAAGCACCAAGTCAGCCTCTCTTCTGCCAGATAGGGGGGAAAAAAGCTTCGATCTCCTTATTCTGCTTTCCCTTCCTCCTCATGCTTTGAAGCCCCTGGAGTACAGGAAGCATACCTGACCTGTCCTTGACTTTTACCCTTTTGCCTCTTTGCCCACACTCTTCTATCTTCCTGCACCATCATTCCAGAAAGCCTACACTGACCCACTGAGATCCTGCCCAACCCCAAGGCCCAGCTCAAATGCCACCTCTGCCAAGAAGCCTTCCCTGATTCCAACAATTTGGTCAGAACCTCTAAACGTGACAGTCCTTTGCAAACCTCTTTTATTTTCTTTAGCATATTCTATCTTATTTTGCTGGTCCAAGTAATAATAATGCAAGAGCAGCCATTATTTGTTGAGATCTTTGAATATGCTGGTCACCATACAAATGCTGTTATGGTTTGGATATTTGTGCTTCTCCAAAATTCATATTAGAACTTTTGAAGGTGACTAGGCCATGAAGGCTCTACTTCCATGAATGAAATTAATGCCTTACAAAAGAGGCTTCAGGAAGCTGACTGCCCTTCCATGTTTTCTGCCATGGGAAGATACAGTGTTATAGTCCCTTCCATCTCTTCCATCATATGAGGACACCTCGATGGTGCAGTCTATGAGAAAAGAGCTCTCACCGGACACTGAACCTGACAGCATCCTGACCTTGGACCTGCCAGCCTTCAGACTGTGAGAAAATAAAATCTGTTCTTTACAAATTACCCAGTCTCTGGTATTTTATTATAGTAGCACAAACAGATTACATGCATTATCTCGTTTATCTTACAAACCTCTACAACTATGTCCATTTTATAGATGCTGAAAGTGAGGCTCAGAGATGCTACGGAGTCCAAGGTGACACAGCTAGTAAAGAACAGGGACATTCATTCATTCATTAAAGCTACCAGTCAATCGATACACTAAGTCCCCTACATACAAACCTTCAAGTTGTGAACTTTCAAAGATGTGAACGTGCATCCGTATATCCAATCATGCATGTTAGTTCATGTGTCTGGATTACATTGTCAATGCTATACTGTAAAATTACAAATGCTTTATTTATTTTTTGTGTTTTTTATGCATTATTTGCATGAAAAGTATTATAAGCCTATTACAGTACTTCACTATATAACCAACTGTGTTAGCTGGGTACTGAGGCTAACCTTGTTGGACTTAATGAACAAATTGAACTTACAAACACGCTCTTGGAACAGAACTCGTTCATATGTAGCAGACTGACTATATTTACTTATTTATTTATCAAAGGCCTACAATGTTCTAGACTATTCTGGATGTTGGGAAAACAACAGTTATCAAGTCAAAGTTCTTACCCACAGGAGTTATCTTCCAGCAGAGAAAGGTAGTAAAGAAAAATACAAGTAAATAAATGCCATGTCAGCTGGTGATAAATGCAACGAGGAAAAAAAAGGAGAGCTAGTGATGACTGAAGTGAGTATGCTATTTTATAAAGTGTGGTCAAGGTGATGTGGTGACATTTAATTAGAGATCTAAAGGAAGCAAAGGAATGAGTCATGCAGTGATTTGCAGGAAAGAACATTGCAGGAGGCAGGAACAGCCTGTGCAAAGGCCCTGGGGTGGGCACGTCCTTGACATGTTAGATAAACAGCAAAGTGTCTAGCATGTCTGGAACTGAGTGAGTGAGGGGGAGATGAAGTTAGGTTACAGGAGTTATGTCACATAAAGCCTTGAGGACACGGTAAGGACTTTGGTTCTGACTTTGAGTGAGATAGGGAGCCACTGGCCCACAACTCCCAGAACTCAGTTCTTAATTTCTATGCTATACTACTGATGTGAATGTCAAAAGGTACTTGGGGATGTTTTCTCATTAAAACCAGCAGGATGGTGGCCAGACAGTATGAAAACAACCCAAGAGAGGGCCAGATCTGAGCTGTCAAGGATGGCTATGTATGACCATCCCCCTGGTTGTCAGGAATCTCTGTGACCCCCAAAGCAAGGGGCTGGGTGGAGTTCTGTGAGGGCCACAGTGGGTCCTCTAGCTGAATTTGCGAAGGGTAAATTTCCCAGGCCCATCCACAGATAGGTCTCAGCCTTTCCATAAAATATGTCCTTTGATACCAAGAGGCAGTGAGAAAAAGGCAACATCTGCAATGACTCATCAGAGAGAAATGAAAATTGCGTCCAGGCTGGAAAAGAATCCATCTGAAAGTGACACATTTGCCTCCAAAAAATGTATACGTACACAGAAAGCTTTTTCTTTTTCCTTCTCATTTGAAGTGAGGCAGAGCCTTCACACACACACACACACACACACACACACACACACACACACACACACACGTGCACGCGGCATCACAGCAGGAGGGAAACCAACTTCTGAAATTCCTCCTTTATTCCTATTGCAATTCCCTCTGAAGCCAAAGCACCAGCGGGGATGTGGCCAACGCCGCCACCCTAACGATGAAGTGCCATCCGACGGCAGGACAGCAAGCGTGTGCCTGGGCATCTTAAGGAAAATCCCAATGACAAATAGTCTTCTGATGGGCTGCCCTCCCCCCACCAGCCAGCTGTTCTGAAACTTTGGAGCAAAGAAGAATCACCTGAGGAGCTGGTTAAAAATGCAGATTCCAGGAACTCTGATTCAGGAGGTCTGGGATAAAGCCCCAAAGCTGCATTTTTAACAAGGAATCTCAGAACACTCTGGTGTTAGTGGTCTGAGAAACGCTGCCCAAACCACAGGGGCAGCCCTAATAGCCGGACCTATCTGCATCCATGTTCATGGGATGATGGGGCCCCAGAATCTTTCTCAGACCACAGAGAGGCACGTGTTTGTTAGCTGCTGGCAAGGGTGGGAACACCCGTGGGCAAACCTGATGGTGGAGAATCTTGAAACCCCTTACCACTGTCCAAGCTGACCCTCTTCATCTGTCATCCTGACTCAAGTTCCCAGTTTCCACCTGGGATCTGCTCTCTAGGTTCTACCCAGGAAGGCCCAGATGCCAGGGTTTGGAGATGCCCTAGATACAGCCATAACTGGAGATGGGCCAGACCCTGCCTAAGACTCTGCTAATGAAAGGTAACAAAAACGCCTAATTGTGATTATGAAATACTGTTTCATTTCTTAATTTGTTAAACGTACAAGTTGACAGTAGGTACTCCCTTAGCTGTTGGAAACAAAAGAGCCCAGCATCGATTATTATGATAATTCCCTGGATTAGGGAGCCACCAGATGCAGCCTGGCTCCCCTTCCTCATGAATTACAAAGAGGGCCCTGCTAGTTGCTTGCTTTGGGCACCAGCATCGCTAATTAAAATCTTCCCACGGTGCACACCACTTCATTCAGGTCTCTGCTCAGATGCCCCCTCCCAACCCATTCGGTCTAAACAACCCTCCTCCCCACACCCCTCTCTTGTTGTTTCTGACCTCTTCACCCGCTTTTTTCCCACAGTACCCAATGCTACTTCAATTAGGCATCTGCTTGATTGCTACCTTCTCGTCTGTCTCAATTCCTCTGGCAGGTAAGTTCTTCAGGAGCTGTGGTCTTATCTTGCTCCACACTGTATTTTGATACTCTGCATACAACAGATACTCCACTGATAGCTACTGAATGAATGAATGATGTTATGCTCTGAGGATCCTGGAGACATCTCTCACTCCATGGTGCTCTACTCATTGGATCCAGGGGTCTTTGGGGACTACATGGATAGACGAAAAGTGACAACAGCTGCTAGTATCTATGGCCTACCATCCCACTTTAACTTCAAGGTGGTTTTGCAAGGTAGGGGTTATTAATTCCATTTAAGAAATGGGAACACCACTAGGTGCGCAGTGGCTCAAGTCTGTCATCCCAGCACTTTGGGAGGCCAAGGCGAGAGGACTGATTGAGTCCGCGGGTTCAAGACCCACCTGGGCAACATAGTGAGACCTCGTCTGTACAATAAATAAAAAAATTAGCCGGGCGTGGTAACACGCACTTGTAGTTCCAGCTACTTGGAAGGCTGAGGCGGAAGGATTGCCGAAGCCCAGCAGGTCAACCCTGGGGTGACCGTGAGTGTGCCACCACACTCCAGCCTGGATGACGAAGTGAGACTCTAACTCAAAAGAAAGAAAGAAAGAAAGAAAGAAAGAAAGAAAGAAAGAAAGAAAGAAATGGGAAAACCAAAGACAAAGTCACACAGCCAGTAAAGGGCAGAGGTGGGATTCAAACCCAAGTCATCTAACTTAAAGTCTTATTCTATTGCATAACAATGGAATTTGATGCTATCTATCTTGTGCTGATGCTGGAATAGAATCCAGGGGCCGGCAAGACAAGGTCCCTAGCCCCAGGAACTGACAGGGCAGTGCAGCACAGTGAGGATAACAAGGAATTGGACTTAGTCTCCAAATCTGAGCTCCATCCCTTACAATCTGAGTCTCAGTTTCCTCCTCTGTAAAATGAAGCCATAATTTTTACCTTTTAGGGATGCTGTAATGATTCAGTGAGTCAATACAAAGAGAGCCTTTACCTAACACAGAGCCTGCCACACATTAAACGCTCAATAAACAACTGGGCTATTGGATACCACTGAAGAAACAAGACAAATCCAAAGCAACCACCCATTCCTCTGGTTGTCAGACTTGTCTTCATAGCAGATGTTATCAATGTTTAAGTCCCCTCAAAATGTATATATTGTAACTCTAACCCTCAGTGTGATGGTGTCAGGAGGTGAGGCCTTTGGGAGTTAATTCCATTTAGATGAGGTCATCAAGGTAGGCCGCCCCTATGGAGATTAGAGCCCTTATAAGAAAAGGAGAAGTCACCAGAGCTTCCTCCTCTGCTATGTGAGGACATGGCAGGAAGGCAGCCATCTGCAAGCCAAGAAGGGAGCCCTTACCAGAACCTGACTGCAGTAGCATCCTGACCTCGAACTTCCAACCTCCAGAACTGTGAGAAATAAATATCTGTTGTTTAAGCCTCCCAGTCTATGATATTTTGTTATAGCAGCCTGAACTAAGACAGTAGGAATTCTGGAAGTTACAGGGCTACTAGCCAAACACCATGAACTACTGATTCATTTAATTCCATCACATGAGTCAGAAGTAGTTTTGTTATCAAACCAAATGCATAAAGAAAAGAGTCAAGAATCACTAGTCAATTAAAAATGACCTTCACAAACCAAGTATTTCCAAATCTATGTTAATCAATATTTCCCAACTGGGCTTTTTAGATTTTAGTGTCTACATGAGCAGTACATGCAGGTGAGGATGAAGGAGACTGACATCTCATAGCAGGAGTGAGGGAGATTACTGTTCTCTGCAGGAGGCAGCTGGGTGGCTTTTACTCAAAATCTTTACAGTGTAGCCATATCCTTAGACTCAGCAATTCTACATCTGAGGATCTTTCATCCTATGGAGCACAAAAAGATGTTCTCTATAGTTTTGTTTATGATATTGGAAAACTGGAAACAATAGAAGCAGCAGTCATTCTGGGACTGGTGGAATACCAGCACATCTGGACAGTGGAATGGTATGTAACTATTAATAACAATGTGGCTTTTCTATTGACATGGAAAGATGTCTAAATAGTTTGTCAAATGAAGATGGTTACAAAATAGCATGTAATCACATCTCTGTAAACATGTATGGTGTGTATACTTGAAGAAAGACCTACAGAAATATTTCCTGACATATTCACAGTGGTTTTATCTTGATAGAAGGATTTCAAGTGATATTTTTTAAACTTCTGACTTGATTTTGTATCATGTTAGCAAAGCTAAGCCAAAAAAAAAAACAACAAAAAAAGCCAATCTAAAACTGATTTAAAGAAAAGTGCTGAGGAAATAATAGGACAGGCAGGAAAGAGATGTGACAAAATTGGGAAGGGGAGTGTGAAAGTCCAGAAAACACAGTTTTCAACTCTCCAACTTGCCCTGTATATATTACACAGTGTGGAAGGACTGTCTGCTCTTACTGCTCAATGATACACTTCTTCATGGGAAATTCTTCCTCTTTTCTTTATCCATTGACCCAGTTTTGGCGGTCCATGACACCCACACTTCCCAACAGAGGACAGGGCAGGGGCCAGACAGGCCCAATGGACATGGGGGGATGACCACTCTTCTTCCTTGGATCTCACAGTGGCTCCCTAGGTCTTGTGGTCATCCCTATATGTCCAGTAGGCCTGTCTGGCCCACAAGTGAGGGGGGGCTGTTCATGCTGATTGAGGGGTCACTATGGTTAGAGACTGAGCTATTGTTTATTGTGCATCTCCTCAAAACTACCCTAACAGGGAAGCCTTCTGACGGCCCTCATTTTATCAATGAAGAGATTAAGGCTCAGAGAGGCCCCACCACTCTGAGCCTCTAGTGAGTTCTGCCTGAGCCTGGCCTTCAACTTGAACCCAGGGAAAGTCCAGCTCCAAACAGCAGACATCTGGTAGCAGCAAAATCCAAATAGCAGACATCTGGTAGCATCTGGAGGTTGGGGAGATTAGAACTCCTGCCCAGGTGAAAAGTAGGGGACTGAGAGAGCTAAGGAAAATGTCCACCAGTTGTGTGGCATGTGCTTGCTAAGTGCTTTACAGGCATTATTTTTATTTCAATCTCATACCAACCTTCTCAACTGATGCTACTATCCCATTTCAGAGAGGAGGAAACTGAGGCACAGAGAGGTTAAGAAACTTGCCCAAGGGCATACAGTTGGTGAATGGTGGGGCTGGGGATTTGAACCAAGGCAGTCCGGTTCCAGAGAACTGCTTCAGGCCTTTCTGCCCCACCTCCAGGAGCCATGACAAGGCAGAGCCTTCAGGTGGGGGGCAAGAGGACCAGAGCTGGCTGATCCCCGCATGGAGGAGCATGTGACTCGTGCAGTTTCTGCACAGTGTGTTCTAGCTGGGGAGGGTTGTTCTTCTCTAGCAGGGAAAATTCACCCAGATGCAGCCTGGGTGGGTGGCACGCACCCATCTCCCCTCCCCTCAGAACTACCTACCAGAGAGACATGCCAAAGAGAGACCTGTGTCACTGGTGAAATTGCCTCCAAATTGCCTTCTTCATTAATTGTGCAAATTTGCATCTTAATTAGGCTTAATGGAATCCAATTACCAGACCCCAAGTTTCTCTCTGATTTCAAGCAAGGATGCCGCAGAGACAGTCCAGAGGCCAAAACCATGGGGCTGAAGGGTGCCTGGCTGGGCTCTCCCTGCAGGAAACCTCGCATCTGGGAATGGAGGGTGGGGCGCTGCCCAGCAGGGACTGCAGCTGGCACATCCAGGCTCCTGAGCTGAGGAGAGCCTGAGCTCTGGACTCAGAGAGAGCTGGGAAGCCTGTGACCACAGCGTGACCAATCCTCTCTGAGTCTCTGTTCTCTAGTGTGTAAAATAGGGATGGTGACAACACTCACCATTGGGTGGCTAGGGAGATACAACAAGATGGCATGTGTGACAGCCCGCCCATGGTGCAACACCAGGACATGGTTCATTCTTTCTCCACATCCTCTCTTTATGCACTCAGGGCCCAGGCGGCGGTGCAGAGCCGATCCTGGCATCTCTCTTTAGTGACTCAGTGAGCACCACCTTATTTCATCCTCCTCTCCATGCCCTGGCCACACACATCTCTGAGTCCTTGGAAGGTTCTAAGCTCCTTCCACCTCAAGGGCTTTGTGAGCGCTGTTCCCTCTGTTTGGAATACCTGCCCTGTCTCTCTGTCTGGTTAATACCTACACAGCCTTCCAATCTCAGCTCAAATAGCACCTCCTCCCAGAAGCCTTCTCTAGTCCCAGACTAAACTCTCCTAACATCATTTGTCTATGGGATTATTGAATTTGTGTCCCTCTCTCCACCACTAGACAGAAAGCTCCATGAGTGCAGGGAACACTCCTATTGTGTTTTCTGTTGTATTTCCAGCTCCTGGCCCAGGGCATATCACATCATTTATCCTCAGCTCATGTTTGTTTAATGGATGGATATGAGATTCAGTGAATGTCAAAATGAGAATCACAATCTCACCTTCATGGTGTTGTGACATGAATAAATGATCTTTTGGCCCACAGTAGGCATTCAATGGATGACATCTCTGTTCTCCCATTCCTATGATCAAGGAAGAGTTAGAAGGAAGGGGTACGGTTAGTTCAAAGGACAGCTTGAGTCTCAACTCATGCAAGTCCATGTTCATGGATAGGAGACTCCATATTGTCAAGAAGACTTTTTTTTTTTTTTTACCAATTTGATGTATAGATTTAACATAACCATGATCAAAATCACAGCAAGTTATCTTTTGGATATAAGCAAGCTATCTTTTGGACATAAGCAAACTGATCCTAAAGTTTATTTGAAGAGACAAAGGACCCAGAATAGTCAACTCAACTAAAGGAGAACAAAGTAGGGGACAGACACTTCAAGCCTTACTACAAAGCTACCCTAATCAAAACAGTGTGATATTGGCCAAAGAATAAAGACATAAATGGAACAGAACAGAGAACCCAGAGAAAGGTCTACATAAATACAGTCAATTAATTTTTGTCAGTATAATGAAGAAAAGATAATTACTTTCAACAAATGATGCTGGCATAACTGGGCATCCACATGCAGAAAAATGAATCTGGACATAAACTTTACTCCTTTCACATAAAAAAAAATTTTTTTTTGAGTCAGAGTCTCATTCTGTCACCCAGGCTGAAGTGCAGTGGCATGTTTATGGTCACCATAGCCTCCACCTGCTTGGCTCAGGCAACTCTTGGCCTCAGCCATCCAAGTAGCTGGAACTACAGGCACACACCACCATGAACAGATAATTTTTTGATTTATTGTAGAGACGAGGTCTTGCCAAGTTGCTCTGACTGTTCTTGAACCCCTGAACTCAGGCAATTCTCTCACCTCTGCCTTCTAAAGTGCTGGGATCACAGGTGTGAGCCACTGTGCCTGGCACCTTCACATGAATTAACTAAAAATGGAACATAGGCCTAAGTGTAAAATGTGAAATTATGACACTCCTGGAAGACAACATAGGAGAAAACTTAGATGACCTTGAGTTTGGCAATGACTTTTTAGATACAACACCTAAGGCACTGTCCTTGAAAGAAAGGACTGATAAGCTGGACGCTTCATTAAAGTCAAAAATTCTTACTCTGTGAGAGACGCTGTCAATAGAATGAGAAGGCAAGCCACGGACGGGGAGAAAATATTTGCAGAACACATATCTGATCAAGGATTGTTAACTAAAATGCACAAAGAACTCTCAAACCGCAACAATAAGAATGCACACAACCTGATTAGAAACTGGGCCAAAGATCTTAACAGATTTTTCTTACCAAAGAAGATATGCAGATGGCAATGAAAAGATGACAAGAGGCACATGAAAAGATGCTGGTGAGGATGTGGGACAACAGGAACTCTCATTCACTGCTGGTGGGAATGCAAAATGGAAGACAGACTGGCCATTTCTTATAAAACTGAACATGCAATTATGCTCCTTGGTATTTATTAATTCAGCAATTATGCTCCTTGGTATTTTTCAAAGGAGTTGAAACCTTATGTCCATAAACCCCTGCACATGGATGTTTACAGCAGCCTTACTCATGACTGCCAAAACTTGGAGGCAACTAAGATGCCCTTCAGTGGGTGAACGGATAAACTGTGTTCCATCCAGATAATGGATTATTGTTCAGAGCTAAAAGAAATGAGCTATCAAGCCACAAAAAGACATAGAAGAAACTTGAACGCATATTTCTAAGTGAAAGAAGCCAGTCTGAAAGGGTTATGTATTGCATGACATTTTGGAAAAGGCAAAACTATGGAGACAATAAAAAGATCAGTGATTGCCAAGGACCAGGAGGAGGAAGGGATGAATAGGTGGAGCACAGAGGACTTTTAGGGCAGTGAAAATGCTCTGTATGATATATAACAGTAGAAACATGTCATCATACATTGCTCCAAACCCACAGAGTGTCCACCAGCAAGAATGAGCTTTCAGGTAAAGCATGGACTCTGAGTGATGATGATGTGTCCATGGGGGTTCATCCATTGTAACAAATGGACCACTCTGGGAATCAGTAATTTATCGGTGGGGGAGGCTGTGCATGTGTGAGAGCGAGGGTAAAGGAAAATGTCTGTATCTTCTGCACAATTTTGCAGTGAATCTAAAAGTGCTCTTAAAAATTATTTCAAAAACAAACAAAACCAAGGCTGGGTGCGGTGGCTTGCACTTGTAATCCTAGCACTTTGGGAGAAGATTGCTTGAGCCTAGGAGTTTGAGACCAGCCTGGGCAACATAGTGAAACCTATCTCTACAAAAAATAAAAAAATTTAGCCTGGCATGGTGTTACATGTCTGTAGTCCCAGATACAGATGGGAAGATTGCCTGAGCCTAAGAAGTTGAGGCTGGGGTGAGCCATGATCGTGTCATTGCACGCCGGCCTGGCTGACAGAGTGCAACTCAAAAACGCCCATCACCACCACAAACAACAAGAAAAATAGTTTGGTAGGGGATGGAGGAGGGTGGGGGTCAGGAAGCCAGCACCACATAGGGACACCACATAGGTTAAAGACTGAAAGAAGACATAGAAATTACCTAGTTCGGTGGTTCAAACAAAGACTCCTTTTAATCTTTCCAGTCATGAAATAATTTTTTTTTTTTTTGAGTTGGAGTCTCACTCTGTCGCCCAGACTGGAGTGCAGTGGCCACTCCCGGCCACCGCAGCCTCGACCTGCTGGGCTCCGGTGATCCTTCCACCTCAGTCTTCCAAGTAGCTGGAATTACAGGCATGTGCTACCACACCTGGCTGATTTTTTGATTTATTGAAGAGATGAGGTCTCACTGCCCAGGCAGGTCTTGAACCCACGGCTCAGGCAATCCACTCACCTCAGCCTCCCAAAGGTGCAGGATTACAGGCTGAGGCACCCCACTATGAAATAATTTTATCTGCCACAAAACTGCATGTATTAAGGAATAATCCAGTCGGGCGCGGTGGTTCAGTCTGTAATCCTAGCACTTTGGGAGGCCAAGACAAGAGGATTGCCTGAGCCCCGGGAGTTTGAGACCAGCCCGGGCAACTTGGTGAGACCTTGACTCTACAATAAATCACAAAAACTAGCCGGGCATGGTGGTGTGCATATATAGTTTCAGTATGTGGAAGGCTGAGGCAGAAGAATTGCCTAAGCCCAGTAGGTCAAGGCTACAGTGGCCATGAGCAAGCCACTGCACTCTAGCCTGGGTGACAAGAGTGAGACTCCAACTCAAAAAAAAAAAAGGAATAATCCACTTTCCCCACCTTTAAATGACCCCAAGGCATCATGCTCCCATGGTCCAAGTCTCCACCCAGCCCAACTATGCAGAACAGCCAGTCAGCCAACTGAGGTAATCTAGCAAAAGGGGCGGCTCCCAGATGCTACCCCAGGCCTGGACACTTACTTTTATTTTTCCAAGCTGGACATGTTTCCTGTGAGCAGTGGGTGCATGACAAGGCCCATACAGAAGTGCTTTCTTCCAGGGAAGCCCCCCCAGGTTGTAGTGACAGCCACTGCAACACCTTGAATTTACAGGCAGCCCTTCTCTAATTAATCTGAGGATGTGTTGATTTTTCTTGGAACCCCATGTGCAACCTTATGTCCTTATGAACCTCTGACTCCCCCTCTTAGGCACACATCCCAAAGTATTCAGGACACAGAGACTTCCTCTTGACCCCTCTCCCACATGCCTTTCTCTGTCCCTTCCATTCGCCCTCCACCTGTCTTCCAGTCTTGTCTCTCTGCTTTGTTCTAGCCTTGCACTCACCATCCCATAATACCTGTGACTTCTCACTTGGGAGCTTGAGCCATCCCCTTTGCTTCCCCGTCTGAGCACCTGGGTTCCTACACGAGCAGCAGTGCCCAGGTCAAGTCTAGTCCTTCTGTGCATTAGAGGCTTGCCTCTGTCAGTGCCTCTGCAGCTGGAGGGCATCTGGTCTATCTGCACTTTGCTTCCCAGTTGACTGAGGGCTCCGCTGAGAAAGATGGCATTCTTCTGAGCTCCACCTCAGACAGGGCCAGAAGGTGGAAGCATGCCTCTGATAGTTCCCCTAAAACTGCATCTAACACTTTGAGGGCAGGAGCATCTTTCTCTGGAGAGGCCCTCAAGGGGGCTCTATTCCCCTCTAAAAGTAACGAACCTCTACCCTAGACCCCAAGTGTCTCAAGGGAACAGGATGCATCCAATTTTCTTCTGTATTTCATAGCCATGCTACCAAGTCATGGAGTTTTTGTTGTTGTTTTTTGTTTTTTTGAGCTGCTGATCTAGGCCAATGTGCCCATTTTACAATTGTAGGAGCTGAACCCCAGAGCAGGGAAATGACTTAGTCATCTGCTGGCCAGGTGGAATGCTTAGGGAAACTGTCTTTTCTCACATGATTTAGGAAGTAGTAATAGTGACAGTAATTTACTCAACCTTCCATTGATTCCCTAATCATTTTTCAAGTGCCTACTATGTGCAAGACACAGGAATGGGGTTACAGACATGAACACCACATAGTTCCTGCTCTTGGAGAGCTCACAAGCACAGGGAGAGAAGATGAACGCTTGGGTCATTGAGGCACCAAAGGAGGAGGGAAGAATGATTTCCTGCCAGGGCCTCTAGGAAGGCATTGAGGGAAGTGGCGTCCAGTCGGTGCACAAAGGCTGTTCCAGGCCCCTCAGTGCCTGAGTTGAGCTCACAGCCCTGCTGTGTTCTCCTGTCTCACCCTGGGCAGTCTTTCCACAGCACAGGGGAACTGTTAGAATGATTTAGGCTAAGTGTAAAAGGAAGCCCCAGCTCACTTGGCTTATGTAACAGGGAAATATATCTCCCGCTGATGAGAAGTCCCGGGTAAGGGTGGCTCCAGGCCCAGCTAATTTTGCACCTCAAGGACATTCACCAAGGAATCCAGTCCTTTCCATCTTTGGTTCTGTTCTTTTCAGTATCTGTCAAGTGTGCCCTCAAACCAGTTCACCTCCTGGTCACAAGATGGCTGCCACAGGCCCGGAGGTCATGTCCAGATGCAACATCCAAGAAAAAAATCATCCCTCCCTCTGCATCTCTCTCCTAAGATCAGGGAGAACTTTTCTAGAGGCACCTGGACCCTAGCCTCACCAACTCCCTCAGGTCTCCTGCCCACTACTGAACAAATCACTGGCAACAGGGTTAGGTTTCCCATGATAGACTGAGCTAAGAATGGTGTCACCTCCCTTGAGGCGTAGCTATCTGAACAAAATGAGGGTTCTACTAGCCAGGAGGCAGGGGGTGGCTGCCAACGGTGACTATCACACATATCAACCAGTATGACCTTTTTTCAAGTTCCTTAACTGGGGAATGTCTGAAATGGATGTAGCAATGGTGGTCGCTACACATCTCTTCAAGTGCTTCTCTTAAATCCATCAACAGCATATGACAACTGTGCCTGGGTCCCTACTATTTGCCAGGCTCTGCGCTAGGTGCTGGGACGACTGGGAGGGGCCAGACAGTCCTCTGCTTAGGAGGGGGATCGATGAGCCCACGGGCAGTTACAACATGGCAGGACAGGCACTACAGCATGGAAGCAGGCACCCTCCAGGGCCACTGGGGAGGTGGCTTACACTGCCCAAGACAGAAGGGATGTGTGCAAGGGAGGCTTCCTGGAGCAGGCATAACCAAATCACAGTGTGAAGGAGGAGTGGGCTTTAGCCAGGCAAAGAGGTGGTGGGGCATTGCAGGCAGAGGGAACAGCATGTGCAAAGGCCCCGGGGTGAATGTGAGTGAAGCAACTCCTGGGAATGGCAGTATGCTTCATGAGTAAGTGCAAGACCTCTGAGTCAAAGACATTGGTGCTGGAATCCTGGGGTCACCACTAATGGCAAACATGACCATAGGCAAGCTGTTTAACCTCTCTGTGCTTGCACTGTTGAACTTGTAATATAGAGATTACAACACAGGGTGGGTGTGGACTCCAAATACGGTCATGTCTACAAAGCTTTCACAACAGTGTAAATTCTTCTTCTTATTATTTTTTTAGTTGGAGTCTCACTCCATTGCCCAGGTTGGAGTACAGTGGTACACTCACGGCCACCCCAGTATCGACCTGCTGGGCTCTGGTGATCCTTCCACCTCAGCCTTCCAAGTAGCCGGAGCTACAGGTGTGTGCTACCATGTCTGGTTAACTTTTATTTATCGTAGAGACAAGGTCCTGCCAAGTTGCCTGGGTTGGTCTCAAACCTGCAGGCTCAGGCAATCCACTCGTCTTGGCCTCCCAAAGTGCTGGGATCACAGGCTGAGCCACCAAGCCTGGTCTCACAGTGTAAATTCTTAACTATCATCATTATCTTATAATTATTATGATGATGGGACCCTATAATAACGACATGGTCCAGGAGCGTGGGTGGGACCCTCCTCCCTGTGGTCCCCGAATGCAGGTAGGCTAGGCCTGCACCCTCCAATATGTGGCCACCAGCCACAGGTGGCCAATGAGCTCTTGAATGTGGCAGGTCTGAACTGAGAGATACTGTAAGTGAAAAGTGCACACTGGGTTTTGAAGACTTAGTACTACCTCCACCCTCACAAAATGTAGAGTATTTCATTAATCCTTTTTACTTTGATTACATGCTGAAATGGAAATACTTGGGATATACTGAGAAAAAATATTCTTGAAACTAACCACAGCTGCTCTTTTTACTTTTTAAAGTGTGGCCACTGGGACATTTAGAATTCCCTTGTGGTTTGCATCCTATTTCTATGGGATAGTGCTGAGCTAGGCATGTTATCCCCTTTGCAAAGGTAGAGACGGACACAGATCCACTCAACAACCTGCCTGTGTTTGTGACTAAGTGGATGAGGTGGGGATAGGGCGCAGCGCCAGCCACTTGCCCTGTGACTGGTTGTGCTTGCGCTCTTCTGCACCAGCCTGGAGCATGCCTGGGAACTTGATATTGCTGTTGAGATAGGTGTGGGGAGGGCCTGGAGAGGTGGCACGCCCAAACCCCACCAGGCTCTCTTGTTTTTTGATCTGCAGTTTAGGCCGGGCTCCATGGCTCAGCCTGTCAGCCCAGCACTTTGGGAGGCCAAGGCAAATGGATTGCCTGAGCCCGCAGGTTCAAGACCAGCCCGGGCAACTTGGAGAGACCTTGTCTCTACAAAAAATAAAAAACTTAGCTGGGCAGGGTAGTGTGTGCCTATAGTTCTGGCTACTTGGAAGGCTGAGGCAGAAGGATTGCTGGAGCTCAGCAGGTCAATGCTGGGGTGGCCATGACCACGTACTCTAGCCTGGGCGACAGAGTAAGACTCCAATTCAAAAAGAAAAAGAAAAAAAGAAAAAATCTGCAGCTTGTCTTCGGATGAACCTATCTTCTCACCAGCCCCTGGCTTCCTCTCTGTTTAATGAATCCCACTTCTTGGAACTGTTCACAAGTGGCACTCTAGACACAGAGGAAGGGATGTCAGGGTAGAAAGACTCGATGACCAGTTTGCAGGGAGGGAAGAGTCCTAAAGTACGGACTTGGCAGCCAGCCCCGGGAGTGGGAGACGAGTTCACGTGCCAGGTCCCCCAGATCAGGGGTACTTGAGGGCCCTAAACAAACCTGAAGACATACACCATTCCAGGGCACAAAGGCCAGGCCCCTTGATGGCTGCAACAGTGTCACCATCAACTGGCCTGCATGTCTGTCTGTGAACATTTCCAGCAGGAAGTCTCAGGTGCCTGGGGCTCAACCCATCCGAACCACATCATCACCTAGAGCAAACGCCTCTGGTGTCCACCCAAGCTCCCTGGTCTGCTGTGAGACAGCTGTATATGCTCATGGCTCTCTCCACCGACGAGAGCGTTCACCCTGCACCCTTCATGCAGGGCAGGCTGTAAGTGCTGGAGAGTTAATGCCGCAGGACCAGCTTCCCTGGGGCAACTATCAGCATGGCCCACAGTCTCTCAATAGATCCCCATGGGGCTGAGGCCCAGCTAACCACAGCAGTAACCTGCGAATTAACATACCTTTTCTGTCTTTGTCTCACTGCCCACTCTCACCTGGAATCACCTCCCAAGCAAACTTCTTACACTCAAATCCTTGCCTCAAGGTCTGCGTTGAGGAGAATCCAAATTAAGTCCTCATCTTCCCCCTAAAGCTGGACTGCAACATCCTCCTCCCAGATGTCATGGCTAGAAAACTCGGAACCAGCTTTGACTTTTTCCTCCCACCCACCTCCCATAATGGAGCCACCTCCAAGGGCTGCCTGTTCTGACCTCCTCAATACTTCCCAATTCCATCCACATTTCCAAATCATTTCGCAATCATTTCTGATCCAGGCCACCACCGTCTCTCATCTGGACAGTGGCCTCAGTCTTCTGTATCTCTGCCTCAACTGCTCATCCTGGCAATTCCCAAACCTACCCAGATCTTCCAGGCCCCGTCTGTACATCCAACCGCCCCTTGGACAACTCCCCCCCAGAAGTGCACCTCCAGTTTGGTGCACCAGCGTAGCATTCCAAGCCTCTTCCTGGGTCACTTGAGTCGGTGACTAGGTCCCCTGCCTGACCAGTCGCACAGCTGCAAAGCAAGAAGCCATCTCAGCAATTCCCTCTCCTCACCATTCACTGCTGCCTCGGAAATTCCTTTCACATCCATCCCTGCCCTCATCTTCATTGCCTTAGCAATGTCCCCTGACTGCAATACTATGATGCGTTCCTCACTGGCATGCCTGCCTCCAGCCTTGGCCCCTCTAAGCCTTTCTCTATGTTGTTATTACAGGGATTTGCCGGCGATGCCGATCAGATCATGCCATCATCCTATTCAGCTCATCACTGGCTCCCCGTATCCTACGGGATGAATTCTTTCACGGACATTCAAGACCCTTAGCAAGCTGGCTCCAAACAGCCTCCATGTCCAGCCTATCCCCCAAACCCTATGACTCCAGCCACACTAAGCACTATTTATCCTCATTCCTGCCTTGGTCTCCACAACTGTTAGGGGTGGCCCGGGGGATGGGGCTCAGTCGGCCATCCTGACAGGAAGTCCTCGTGCTCCTAACCTGCATCTCAGAGGAAGGCACCGCCATCCACCTGCACATGTCCGCCACAAGCCAGGCACAAACAGACATTCAGCAGACAGCAGCAATGACTATAATAATAAGAGCTGGGTCTCTCTGTCATTCACGTGCTACAGTCATCTGCTCCTTCAATAAATAAAATTCTGGCAGCAGACCTCTGGAAAAATGGAAATTATACAGATCAGAGGGAGAGAATGTTTGGAGCATGAGGAATTGGAAAATGGAGTCTGGGAATGGAGGCTGGTTTGGGTGAGACTTTGTGATGAAGGGCAAACATGCAGGATGGTGAGAAAGCATGGTGGGAGTGAACTCTCTGCAGGCAAGGGGAGGGTGTGCCGGGACAAGAAGCATGAGACGCAGCTTTATGACCTCACAGTTTTGCAGATGCTGGGCTCCGGACCTCCATCACCCCTGTTCTACAGTGAAGGGCGTGTAGATGGTGGAGGGTACTGGGGTAGGGCCCAGAGACAACTGGATGGCTGAGGTTCCAACTAGATGGTGGAATAAATGATGCTGAGAGAGCTGCACAGTTGAGAGCAACATCCCCATTTCCCAGGCGAGGAAATGAGATTGGCGTTGAGAGCCCCACCAGCAATGACCCGCTAATAAAAGGCAGAACAGGGAATTCCCAGCCACAGACCTGCCCAATGCTGGCCTCTCCCAGTTCCTAAGAGTTAATGCTGTCTTGTTACAGTATGCAGACAGCAGGGAAGTCTTCAGGGAGCTGTTTTTTGTTTTTGTTTTTTTCAAATCAATTCTGTGGATGTATATCAAGATGAGCTTTTTTAAAAAAAATTAATTCTGTGGATGTATGTCATGACCCCACAGTGCAACCGCATGCAGCAATACTTTTAAAGATGATCTTCAAAAGGCATGTTTACAGTGATGGTCAGTGATTACAACTGTGAAGTCATTCTTTCCAGAAATGATTACTAAATTGGATTGCATTTCTTTACCTATTTTTTATTGAATTCATTGAGTGACCTCTATAAACATCCAGACTGGCATTGAGGTCATTTTCAGATTAATGTACCTTTCCGACAGTACTTTTTGTTCAAAACAAAGGAATTTATAGAGCATTCAATAATATGAAAGACTATGTACAGTCCCTTTTCTAGGGGATAATTTTAGAGGGTAAAACAACCTTGTCTATATATGCCTGGCAATGGACTATACACTGAGGCCACAGATTTGGGTAAAACATCCAGGGTACCAGCCCCCGGGAAGCTCAAAGCCTCCAAGAGAAGACAAACACTCAAGAAGCAGTTATAAAAGAGTAGGTATCCTAACTCAATGCTTCTCAAGCTTTCATGTGCTCATGAATCACCTGGGGATCTCGTTAAAACAGATACCAATCAGGTAGTGTTGGAGTCAGGTCTGAGTTTGCATTTTTAACAAGCTCCTAGGTGATTCTGATGCTGCTGGTCCGTGGCCCATACTCTGAGTAGCTGAACGGCTACTTATGATGTGGGATATAATTCCCTATGACAGCATCACACATGGTTTCCTACAGGGCAGCTTCTCTAATATTTCATATGGGTTTGAAGCTCGGATGCTCTGAAAGGCTCCGAGAGATGACTCAATAAGGAGCTCAAAGATTAGCATCACCGTTATTGAGAGGCACCCACTGTGTGCTAGACGAATCCACAGACATGTCCCTTCGCTAACGGAGGGGGCAGCTGAAGGGGGTAGACAAGTAAACATCCAAGAACCACCCAGAAAAATGTAAAGGTGCATCTGTGCAATGTTATGACTGTCTGTAAGAAGGGTGTGGACCGGTCAGGGATGTGGTAGGTGGGGGAAAGAGTGTTCTGGCATGAAGGAATGGCACGGGCGAAGCCCTGGAGAAAGAAGCAGGGACCTGCAGCGAGGATGGGCAAAGCAAGAGATGGGCAAGCCTGCAGAGTCAGGCAGCAGCCAGACCATGAGGAGCGTGTGAGGGTTCTGCCTTCACCCTAAGTGCACCAAGGGCACTGATGAGTTTCGAGGGGGAGGAGGGAATAAACCAGACCCACATTTTGAAAAGATCACTCTGGCTGCAGAAAAGAGAATGGACTGGAGGGGCCGGAGTGTACAGTCCCTTCCCTGGAAGTGTGGAATTGAGAGAGAGAGAGAGAGAGAGAGAGAGAGAGAGAGAGCGAGCGAGCATTTCAGTCTTGAGGGGAAACATAAAACTCGAAAGCTGTTGACGGCCACTTTCTGTCACAGGATGCTGAAAGCAGGGACAGGTGGTCTGCTGAGAACAGAGAAAGAATCAGACACATGGGAAGGAACCAGGAGAGAATGAGAGCTCGACGGGGAGCTCTGCTGCATTTTAGCCCCTGGCTCCAGCCTTTCCTGGAGCTCATCTACAGCTCTGCCTTGATTTCCGTGGGATGTCTCTGTATCCTTATGAGGAGATCCTTGGCTGAAGTTTCTGTTCCTTGCAACAGCACACCTGATTCAGGGTTTTCAAAAGTACAAGAGCAACACAAAGACGAGCAGCAGGGCTCCGGGATTAGAGTCGCCAGACATCTCATCATTTAATCCAGCGCTGTGGTGAATGTCACTTGGTTCTGATGAACGCATGGAGACTCCTGAGCTCCAGCATGGCCACACTAGGTCATTCCCATCCCCTCGGCTGAAGTGGAGGGGATTACCAGTCAAACCATGAACGGGGGGTGGGGGCGGGGGGTGAGGGACCACACGGCAGGCAGATATGCCTTAATATGGTCCCAGCTGGAAGCACAAATTGGCCTTGAAGGCCGACTGCCTTCACTATCCAGCTAGCCCCATGCAAAGCTGTTTATGGTTTCTCTTCACGTTGGCGGTTTGGCTTTGATTTACAAGGGACTAAGAGGAATATGAATCCTTTCAAAAGGAAACAACTTTGCAGAAGCTGCTTGTTCCAAGGAACCACTTGAAACAAGGTTTTGCTCTTTTTGGTTACAGGCAAGAAAAGGAATCAGGATCTGAAAGACTCCTCTTGAAAGGAAAATGTCCTGGAGGGATGTCAAACTTTCTCCCAGAGGTAGTTTGGATGCAAGGTACTGATGGGGAAATACATTTCAGTGTCTCCAAAAGGTGGTGGTGCTTCTCTTGACAGGATCTCTTGAGGATTAAACATGCAAATCTGGAGCACCCCGATGTGTGGTATGCATCGAAATGTGGGTAAGCATAGTGATTTTTTTTTTTTGTCTCTCACAAGGAAAATATGTTTAAAGGGTTATACATTGATTTTAAGGCATTTCAGAAAAAAAAGCACATCCACACAGTAACTTCACATCTGTTATTGCTCAGAATGAGGTTTAAGTTAAAAAGTGAGTTGACTTAGAAAGTTATTAAGTAAATAAGAGTGCAGATGGTATATGAAGGAGACAAAAGTTGTGACATTTGCATAACACTGAGATGAAGGTGGGTAAGTGTCTGGCACAGAGTCTGGGACAGAGTAGGAGCTCAAGGTGACAGCTACCATTCAACGAGTGCCTGCATCATCTCTAATCCTTACAACAAGCAGGATGGGAATTATCGTTCCTATTTTACAGTCGAAAGACTGAGGCTTGGAGAAATGAACAAACGTGCCCAAATGTATACAGCTGGAAAGTGCCCTAGGGCTGTGTGCCTGGGGTTCCCTGATTCTCTAACGGTACTGTACTATACACTCTTAACAAGAAATCATCCTTACTTTCCTCTAGAAAAGAGTAAGTGTTCTTCACACAAACACTTCACAAAGGCCCCAGGTGTGGGCACAGCCCCATTGTATCCTTCTGCACATCCTTACACTGCTCAGCCATCTGTGTTGATGCTTAGATAACCAATAGCCAAACCAACAACCTTCAAAACCAGCAACATAACTGGTGCTTCCCCACAAACCTAAGCGAAAGAACACTCCTCTGCTAAGCAGAAAACAAACCTGTAAGATGATACCTTGTGAAATTGCCCTACATCTTTTCCCTTTCCTCCTTATCTCGCTGCTATGGTTTGTGTCTCTCCAAAATTTATGTGTTGAAATCTAACCCCCAAAGTGATAGTATTAGGAGGTGAGATCATTGGGAGGTGGTTAGGTCATGAGGGCATGGGTGTAGTGCCTTTATAAAGGAGGCCTGAGAGAGACCCCTCACTCCTCCTAACACATGAAGACATAGTGAGAAGGCACAGTCCATGAACCGGAAAGGAGACCCTCGCCAGACGCCCAATCTGCCGGCACCTTGATTTTGGACTTCCCAGCCTCCAGAACTGTGAGAAATACATTTCTGCTGTTTATAAGCCACTCAGTTTATGATATTTTGTTATACTAGCCCAAAGGGGCAAAAGCACCCATCTAAAAAAGGAAAGAACCTCAAAACATAATGCAGAATAACTGCTAGCCTCCTATTAACAGTTTGTAGCTTATTGCTAGTTTCATTTTGCCAACGGAATCAGATCTTTTTTAAAAGTTCTGGTTGTAATCATTTTAACTTAGGAGAAGAGTAAAAGAGCAGGCATCAGCCTACATATGGGATATTTCCGAAAGGATTTTGCTATGATTAGCTTGCCCTCAGGGAGAGTAAAATGTGAGTTATACAAACATGCTTATATTTAGATGCTGTTGATATGCTGGCTTGTAATATATGAGTTAGAAATAATTTTGTACTGATCAGCCCAACCAGAAAATAAACATGCTTTGACTTATATTTATTACTAAACTTGGTCACTTAAAACATGAAGCAGCTGAGTCAATAATGACTGTGCCATGGTTTCTCGGACCAGGTCTCAGAGGGAAATAAGTCAATGAGAGCATGGTCCCTACATCTAACTGCCCTGGGGGAAGGATGCCTGAGACAGCAAGGCCCAGCTGTGATGGATGAGGGGACAGCACTACAAGAAGACTGGGTTCTATTTAGGGTGGGAGGTCTGCTGAACGCTCATCTTATCTGCTTAGATGACACTTGAAGCCCTGACTCAATCGCTGTGATTACTCTCCTTTTTTGTTTTTTTGAGACGAGGGTCTTGCTGTGTTGTCCAGACTGGTCTCAAACTCCTGGGCTCAAGCAATCTTCCCGCCTCAGTTCCTGAGTAGTTGGAATTAGAGCTGTCATGCCACCATGCCCAGTGCAATTACTCTTATTGAACAAGCAAACAAAAACAACCGCCCATGACCCAACAGAGATGCATACATATGTTCAACAAAAGATCTAGAATGTTCACAGCAGCACTATTCACCATAGCCTTAAACCAGACATTCACCAACTTTCTCAGCAATATTTAGCCCAGGGCTGGTCTTGAACTCCTGGGCTCATGCCTCGGCCTCCCTAAATTCTGGGATTACAAGCACATGTCACCATACCCGGTTACCTTTAAAAAATTTTTTGTAGCAATAAGGTGTTGCTATGTGGTCCAGGCTGGTCTCAAACTCCTGGGTTCTAGCCATGGCTTCCCTACATGCTAGGATTAAGGCATGAGCCACCATACCCAACCAGTGTACGCTTTTATGTATATTATAGTTCAATAAAAAGCACTACTGCTACTACCATTTCCAGTGGGGAAAGTGTGGGCAGTAAAAACTGTGATGGCGTCCAAGAGAACGGGAGGTTCAAGCCACTTCTGTCTTTGCCCACCATGACCTTTCACACAGGCCTCTTTTCCCTGTAAGAAGAGACTAGCACTGTGCTCAAGTCAACAATGCCAGCCCTGTAAGGAATGTTTAGAAATACATGGGGACGTTTTCGTTGTCTAGAAATCAGGGTTGCTTCAGAATTGGACAGGGTCAGAGCTTTCCACATTTCTTGGCTAAAGAATTATCTCCTGATGTGCCCATCATGCTCTCGTTAGGAAACACCGAGTTAAATCATGAGAGGGGACTAGACTTCCATCTTTAATTCCTCTAGTTGATTAGCAATTATATAATGACTGAGGCTCAACACTGTCACCAGGGTCTGATTATCTTCTTCTTCTTTTTTTTTTTTTTAAGTGAGAAAGCAGGATTTATTAAGAGGACAGAAAAGCTCCCACAGTGGGAGGGGACCCTAAGGGGTTGCCCTGATTATCTTTTTCATAGAGTCCATTCAGGCCTGGGGTACATATGAAGAAGGTTTGACAGTTGCTCGGAAATAAAGACTCTCCACTTGGCTTCCATAGACACACTAGGACAAGTTCTGAGAAATGGTTTCTCCCACCAGTCCCCTCTTCAGACTTCCACTAAGACCCACAGCTCCTGGGATCTGGTTCTCTGGCACTATGGAAGGAGCCGAGGTGAGTCCTGGACCTCTTCCTCGCCACTAGAAAAACCCTCCTTCCCTGAGGCCCCTTCGGGTGTGCTTCGAAATGAATGTGGCTCGTGGTCAACATGTGACAGCCCAGGGGTTGTCCACAGTTCCTCACGCCCCTCCAGTCCAATGCAGCTTTTGGTAGCAGGATATTTTGACTGAATTGTATACACCAAATTAGAGATAATTAGGTCCTAGTCAGTACAGTCTGAACATATCAACCTTTTAATTCCTTAAGTATTCCCAAACTTGGATTCACTGAGCAAGACAAAGTGGCTGAGCAGGGAGGAAGTATTGCTAAAGACAGTTAGATTCCAGGGCCAAGGAGGTTGCTGGCCACTGGTCCTGGGGTGGAGGCTGCATAGCACTGAATAAAGGATGAAAGGGTGGCGCCCTGAGCCCTTCCTCCCACGTGGTGGCTGGCCCACTGCCCTGTCCTCAAAGGACCTGAGTGAGCAGCCTGGGTCAGCTTGGCCTCAGAGGCAGCACATGTGGAGCAGGGAGGGGGGTCTTCCTGTCTGCCTGGTCATGCTCACTTGGAGTCCAGGTGGGCTTCGGGCACCACCTGGACTCCAGTTTCAGCGAGACTGGTTGCTCAGTGTTCTTTGGGCACTTATACATGGGAGGATTCCCCCCAAAATGGAATTATCTTTTTGGAGGGCAGGCCCCTTGTAGTACAGGCTTCCCGCTCCAGGTAAGTGTTCTAGGAACCCACTGGTATCAGTGAACCAGTTAGGTTGTTGCGAAAGGCTGCGTTCAGCTTCAATGAATTTTTTTTGTGGAGATTCTTTCAACACATTTGCTCATTTCATGATGGGTCATTTACAAGCGCACCTGTCCACATGGAGCTGAGTGTTTAGCAGTTGATGAACAAAAATGACCCATGGGTCCGACTCTCCCTTTCACCCAATTTCACCCCAAGTGACTTCTTTTGTTTCCCTGATGAAAAAAGTCCTCAAAGGGAAATATTTTGCCAATGCGGATAAGGTGAAGCAAAAACAGCAGAAGCACTCCATTTTAAGGCATAAAAACTGAGGAGTTCAAAGACTGTTTTGAGCCATGGAAAAAGCATCTTGATAAGTGTATTGCATCAAACGGAGAGTACTTTGAAGGTGACTGAAGTTTCAACATGTAAATACATACACAATTTTTAGTAAGTAAATTCTGGGTTTTTTTGGTCCCCCTCATATTCTCCCCTGGGACTTTCTGGGCTGGGATGGCTGATCCAAAGCAGGACTGGGTATTCTCAAGCCCCTGGCTACCACCCTTCTATCAACATCCATAAGAGTGTCCCAAAGTCCCCCCAGAACATGCCGGAAAGGCTAGGAGGCCCCCAGCTTCTCCCTATCACAGTCATTCTAGCAGCACATGCTTCTTACCCATCTCTCCTTCAAATTCCTGTGTTTTCACTATTCTCAAGTCGTGACCATTTTCTACAAAGGTGTGTGTATTTTCAAGTTATTATCATAATATCATTCCATGTGAGCAGATAACTTTCATCTCAGCCAAACAACAAACTGTTGCATGTCATGGATCTGTGGGTCCCACGAGCAGTGCCAAACTATGACATCCACAGATGGCTAGGATCTCATTATAATACTGGCTAATAGTGACTAAGCACGGATGCTCCATTCCATGAGCTTTATGTGTATTCACTTATTTAGTTATTCTGGAGGGCAAGTACTATTATGCCCCCAATTGGACAGATGAGGAAACTGAGTGCCAGAAGGATTGAACAGCTGGATTCAACCCAAGGTGGTTATGAATCCAGAGCCACCCTCCTACTCACTTGGCTGGTCAACACCATAGGCTGAGGGTGTCTCCTGGATTTGGTAAGAGAATACATTTGTCTGAGAATAAAGAGATCAGGGTTGCATCTAGACCCAAGCCATGTGACCTCAGACAAACCACTTAACTTCACTGAGACCATTCTGTAAAATGGGGGCAAGATGTCCCTGCTTTCCCAGAGGGTTTCTGTGAAGGTCAGAAGAGATAAGAGATGTAAAAATACTTAATTTCCAAATTCTGTAAACACTGTAGAAAAGTACCCATGACTTCATATTTGGCAAAATGAAAGTCATATGTACCCTACTTTGAAAGAACAGGAATGAGAAAATTAAGTCGGATGACACCTCTGTCTTCAGGAAAAGCAAAGCAAACCGGATACCCATTTACCTTTGTAGCCCTCATTGGTTAACAGAAATCTCTTTCTTTTTCTTTTTTTTTTTTAGTTGGAGTCTCACTCTGTCGCCCAGGTTAGAATGCAGTGACACACTTATGGCCACCCCAGTGTCGACCTCTGGGCTCCGGTAATCCTTCCGCCTCAGCCTACCAAGTAGCCAGAACCACAGGCACGTGCCACCACAACCAGCTAATTTTTTGATTTATTGTAGAGATGAGGTCTCACCATGTTGCCCAGACTGGTTTCAAACCCGCAGGCTCAGGCAATCCTCTCACCTCGGCCCCGCAAAGTGCTGGGATTACAGGCTTGAGCCACCATGCCTGGCCAGAAATCTCTTCTAAATTTAGGATGACACCTTTTTGACTGGTTTGGTTTTCATTCTCCACTTTTTACATAACATGACATTGTGTGCTTTTTTTCCCATGTTATTATGTATTTTTCAAAAACAGGATTTTTAACAGCTACATAGAAATTTGATCATACAGACTTACCATACACTACAATTTATTTAACCAGTAACTTACGGTTGAACAGTCACAGGTGTTTCTAATTTTTTTTTTAACTTTTTTGTTGAGTCAGGTTCTCACTCTGTCGCCCAGGCTGGAGTGCAGTGGCACAATCATGACTCATTGCAGCCTCAACCTCCTGGGCTCAGGTGATCACTTCCTCCTCAGTCTCCCAAGTAGCTGGGACTACAGGCACACGCCATCAAGTTCAGCTAATTTTTTGACTTTGTGTAGAGATGAAGTCTCACTATGTTGCCCAGGTTGGTCCTGAACTCCTGGGCTCAAGTGATCCTCCTGCCTTGGTCTCCCAATGTGCTGGGATTACAGGGGGTGGGTCACTGAACCTGGCCTAGTTTTTTAACATATTAGTAGCATTGCAATGCATATCCTTACACATAATCTTTGGGGGTATATCTGATTATTTATTTATGATAACTTCCAATAAGTGGAATTACAGAGTCAAAAGGCACAAATGTTCTTAAAGCTACACACACACACACACACACACACACACACACACACACACACACACACACCCCCCCACTGCTCCTTACAAGGGCCATGCCACTTGGTGCTTTTGCTGAATTCTTACCAATACTGTACACTGTCAATTTTAAAAATGAATGCCAATTTGATACAGTTAAACAAGTGATATCTCACGGGTATTCTAATTTTAATTTATTTATTAATGAAGGTGGCTATTTTCCCCCCAAACATCTTCTGGCCATTTGTATTTCTTTGCTGGCTTGTCTTGGACAACAACCCTTTACAGAATCATTTTTTAATGTTATATTCAGGAATGTTTGCATCACATGTTTTAATAGCAGGAAAAATGAGATGAAATAGAAATGTTCCATCTAGAGAAATGTTAAGTCAGTAAAGGCACAAGCAATGAATGGAATGTTATGCAACCATTATAATTTAAGGAACTTCAGCAATAGGGAAAAACACTTAGGACATGTGTTCAATAAAAAGCAGGACGGAAAGCTGGATGTATATACCATGTTTACATGTTCACAATGCACAAAAATGCACAATGCACAATGCACAAAAATGCACAATGCACAATGCACAATCATAGTAGAGTTGGGATTGAGGATTGGGATCTCTGAAGGTAGTCTCTTAGCCCTTCCATTTTTCAAAAGGTTTTGTAAATATGTCAAATGAAATTTGTGGTTAAGAGAAAAAAAATGCTTTAAGGACAGAGTTTCAGTTGACTTACCAAATGGACCAGTCCTGTTTCTTAGGAACACGCCAGTTCCTTTTTAAAAACAGCTGCATTTGTGTCACAGGAGATTAAACACTTTTGATTTTCTTAAACCACTCTGTTCAGCAGAGAAAAGGATTATCTTTGTCAGTAGTGGAAAGTACGGCCCACGGCAATGACCCTGAGGTTGGGTTATTCCAGGCCTTTGGGTTCCTTCTGTCCCTATCATACCCTGAGGCTTAGGAAAAGGCAGGTCTGGAATGACACAACCTTGAAGGCAACTGGAAGGCAGACTGCATAATTTTGAGGGGTCTCCAGTCGACTGGGGAGGAGAGGAGGTGGGGGAGCTCGTATCAGAACAAGCAGGAAGACTTCCAGACCTGCTGGGTCAGGCATCACCCAACATTAGATCCAGATGTGTCCATTCTGCAGATGAGAAGATGGAGCACTAGGGAAGGAGAATGTCAGTCACTGGGATCAGCAGGATGGGCCTGTGGGGATGCCCACCAAAACCTCAAAAGACAATGATGTCGTTACTGTGACCACCGTTACTCGACATTGGTAAAACATCAGATACCTGTCAAAGCTTGTTCTCTTCTGACAGCTGCACTGCTTCTCCCTGTGGCTCAGAGAGGAAGGCAGGGCTGGGATTTAGCATCCCTGCTTTGCGAAAGGAGAAGCTGAGGTTCATGAAGGGGGAGGGAACTGAGCTTTTAATCACTTCCTATGTGCTAGATGTTTTTGTGTTGTTTTCTTCATTCGAATACATGAAAAATGCACAGGGTTAGCAACAAGTGATACTGAGACAAGGGAGTAAAAAAACCAACCCTGTCCTGTCCCTCAGCTATTCGGATATTACTCCCAGAAGTATCTCTGTGACTAGTGTCCTGTGTATCCTTTGAGGGACAGACTGTGCACATACAAGCCTACGTGTGTGTATGTGTGTGTACACACAAACAACCTTTTGGCTTCCCTTTCCTTCCCTCCCTCCCTCCTGTCTTCCTTTCTCTTTTTCTATTTCTCTCCCTTCCTCCTTCCTTCCTTTCTTGAAAAGCATTCTCCATTCATACGGATTGGCTTCGTTCTTTTCTTCAGTTGCATAGCAAGGCATACATGGATATGTGAACATTTAGTCGGTACCCTAAGGGTGAACATGGATGGCTGTCTCCAAGATTTTGCCACTTCAGACTCTCTTCAAAAATCATCACTTTACACATCTGCAAGTTTGTAGGACGGCCTTCTAGAAGTGAAATTGCTAGGTCATTCTCACTCTGGGTCATTCTCACTCTGTTGCCTAGGCTGAAGTGCCATCGCACACTCATGGCCACCCCAGTGCCGACCTGCTGGGCTCCGGTGATCCTCCCGCCTCAGCCTTCCAAGTAGCTAGAACTACAGGCACACACTACCACACCCGGTTAATTTTTGATTTATTGTAGAGATGTGGTCTCGACAAGTTGCCTGGGCTGGTCTCGAACCCACGGGCTCAGGCAATTCACTCGCCTCAGCCTCCCAAAGCACGGGATTACAGGCTGAGCCACCAAGTCCGGCCGCATTTAAAATTTTATAAGATCCAAAGCGCTCTCCATTGTGAGAGGCTACATTAGTTATGCAGCATTGCCAATTTATGAAGGCGTCTGTTTCTGCACAACTTCAATAACAGAATATTGTCTAGTTTTTAACTCTTTGCCAATCTTATAGATTAAAATGGTATCTCATAGCTTAACTTTCATTTCTTATAATGTGAGAGGTTGAGCATTGTTTCCCATGTTTAAATGCCATTTGTATTTCCTGTTCATGTTCTTTGACCATTTTCTTATGGGCATAATTCTTTTCTTATTGATTGGTAGAAACTCTTTATATATTAAGAAAATTGGGCTTTGCAGATGCTGCCGCCTTGAGCCTTTTCTCATCAGTCATGGTCAATCCTTCATCATTGATAGCAAGCCCTTGGGTCCTGTCTCCTTCAGGCTGTTTGTAGACAAAGTTCCAAAGACAGCAAAAAACTTTCATTCTCTGAGCACTGGAGACAAAAGGATTAGGTTACAAGGGTTCCTGCTTTCACAGAATCATTCCAGGGCTTACGTGCCAGGGTGGTGACTTTACATGCCATAATGGCACTGACGGCAAGTCCATTTATGGGGAGAAATTTGAAGATGAGAACTTCGTATTGAAGCATACAGGTCCTGGCATCTTGTCCATGACAAATGTTGGACCCAACACAAACGGTTCCCAGTTTTTCATCTGCACTACTAAGACTGAACAGTTGGGTAGCAAGCATGTGGATTTTGGCAAGGTGAAAGAGGGCATGAATGTTATACAAGCCAGAGAGGGCTTTGGGTCCAAGAATGGTGAGACTAGTAAGAAGATCACCATTGCTGACTGTGGACCACTCTAATACATTTGATTTGCTTTATCTTAAACTATCAGACCATTCCTTCTGTAGCTCAGGAGAGCACCCACCTCCATCCCATGTGCTCACAATATCCCTATAATCTTTGTGGTCTTGCTACAATTCTTTGGATTCCATTTTTTGCTTATTCTCATTCATGTCTAGTTGGATTGCAGAGAAATAAAAACTAAGTAACAACAATAACAAAAAGAAAATTGCCTCATGTCTGTGATATATGTTTCGTTTTGTTTTGTTTTTGAGTTGGAGTCTCACTCTGTTGCCCAGACTGGAGTGCAGTGGCCGCTCCCGGCCACCGCAGTCTCGACCTGCTGGGCTCTGGCGATCCTTCCGCCTCAGCCTTCTGAGTAACCAGAATTACAGGCACGCGCTACCACGCCCGGCTCATTTTTTTGATTTATTGTAGAGATGAGGTCTCGTTGCCCAGGCATGTCTCGAACCCATGGGCTCAGGCAATCCACTCACTTTAGCCTCCCAAAGGCGCGAGATTACAGGCTGAGCTACCGAGCCTGGCTTGTGATATATGTTTAAGACCAGTTTTTCCAGGTGATTTATTTGTCTTTGGACTTTGCTTGTAGTATCAGGATGAAGACGTTTAAACTTTTTGGGTATTAGAATTCATCAAAACATTTTAGCATAGATCAGATTGTATAGTATACTTAAAAGGGGTTCTCTGCTCTGAAATTATTTTAAGAATCTCATCTCATATCTTCTAGTCATTGTGTGATTTTATCTTTTTTCATTTAAATGTTTGATCCATCCGGAATTAAGTCTGGAGAAAGGAGTGAGTTGTGATCCAACTTAATATTTTCCAGGTGGTGCTTCAATAGTTCCAAGTCCATTTAACGAGCAATCCATATTTCCTCCAGTGATTTGCAAGATCACCTTTCACACATGCTAAGCTACCATATGTACCTGAGTCTGTTTCTGAACTCTCTTACTGCCTGTGTGCCTGCCTATCTAGTGCCGAGCCAGGCACTCTCAGACATGATCATATTGATTGGTCCCATGCCTGTAATCCCAGCACTTTGGAAGGTGGAGGCGAGAGGATTACCTGAGCCCAGGGGGTCGAGACCAGCCTGGGCAACTTGGCAAGATCTTGTCTCTACAGTAAAGCAAGAAAAATTAGTCGGGCGTGGTGGAGGGTGCCTGTAGTTCCAGCTACTTGGAAAGCTGAGGAGGAAGGACTGGCTGAGCCAAGGAGGTGGAGGCTGTGGCCATGAACTTGCCACTGCACTCCAGTCTGGATGACTGAGTGAGACTCCAATTAAAAAAAAAAAGAAGAAGAAGAAGAGAGAAAGAAAAAATGAAATATGGTCATATTAACTCAAAGCAAGTTGTGTACAGGTGAGACTAGAACCCATGTCTCCCACCCGATCCCCCATAACTGCGTGGTTATGGAATCAGAACGGTCCCAGATCCTATTCTCCAGGCAGGGTGGAGCTTAGGGCATAAAAGTCAGCCCTTTCTTCCCCTTCATTTTCTCAGAGGCAGTGAGTAGCTCAAGGGCGAAGTGGTTTACCCTTGAAAAAGGTAGTTCACCTGTTGGGGCCTCAGTTTTCACATCTGTAAAATGGTTATAATAATACTAATAAAACCTATGTCATGTTTTAAGGATCCAATCATCGGACACCTGGCAAAGGCGCAATGGTAGAAAGCTGTGGTTACAATCACGAAGGGCACCACCATGGGGCAGAATTGCTCTCTTTTGTTTTGAGGAAAATAATGACCATCACTGTGGTTACAATTCAGCAGGGGACAAGTCACACAGATTTTTGACAGCTGGTCAGTAAATCCAAAGCTCTGGCTGCCCACACCCCAAGGGTATAGAACTCCCATGGGCAAGTCCCTAGAAAGAGGAAAGGGCAGAGCCATCCGGATGCCAAGCCTGACCTCAGTGCCCCAGCACCCACAAGGGCTTAAAATAGGGTCCAGTCTTGCTTGGGAGGGGCCAGCAACCCATGGGGGTGGGGGGTGGGGCTCTGTAAGGTGGGCAGGAGGAGCAAGGGAGTCTGCGCAGAAGAGGAAATCTGGGAGGCAGGCTGCAGGCAGTTGGATATTGACACTTCCACAGAACACCCAACAAACCCATGAGACCAGTCCCTGAAAGCACCATGTATTCGTATTAAGAACTTCCATGTGCCCTCACCACATGCTGTGAGCCCTGGGAAGTCAGGCCCAGAGCCCAGAGGCGGCAGTAAACAATGTCTCGAGTGCCAACATTCTGTACCAGGAATAACAATCTCCACCCCACCCGCTACACACATGCGGCAACATGACACTTCGGGTTTACAAAGCACCGTCACCACTGTTTGCCTATATCACCCGAGCTCCTCAAGGAGAGAGACACTATTATTATCCCTGTTTGCCAGATGGGCAAACTGAAGTTCAGAGGGAGCACACAGCAGCTCAGTGTCAAGATGATAATAGATGGCAAAGTTGCAACTCAGGCCTTTCCAATCCAAAGGCCAAACCAAAAGGTACTCTGGACAGGGGTCAGGGTGGAGTGTCTGTCTAGTTATCTATTTGTTCAGTAGACACTCAGAGTCCCAACTTCATACCTGACACTGGGATAGGTGCTTTGTATACAGAGGTGGGTAAGACACAGTCCTTGCCCAAAAGGACCAGATCAACAAAGAATGACCCCTTGGTGCCACACATCAAGGGTGCAGAGTGCAGTACAAGGTCAGCGGCAGAACGATTACTTTGAAGAATCAGGGAAGGTTTCCCAGGAGGAAGCAACTTGTAAGACAGAGCTTGAAGGATGCTTTCATCATCAGTGATGAGCAGGTTAGTTCTCAATTACCAAAAACGTAGGTTACTGAGTCCAGCATTATGCTCTGGGTTCCTGTCCTCTCTGTCCTCTCTGGCTGCACTTGAAAATTTCCAGGGGATGCTTGTGAGAAACACCAGTCCTCAGCCCAGATCTTCTGAATCTGAATTTGTAGCACTTAGGCCCAGGCACTTGAATTGTTTCATAGTCCCCAGGTTTTTATCTGAGAATGTGCATTTGAGGCCCACCTTACAATGGGAAACTACTGGCAGTTTTTCAAAAATGAATATTGTTCATTTAATAAAAAGCCTAAGTACAATGGAAAAATAAATCCACAAGTCCCAGGGACAAACCCCACATCCATTTAGCCTGTCTTAATGAATCGGACTCTCTCTTTTTTGTGCTCAGAAACCATTAGTGGGGCATATCAGTGGAGTGCTCCCTGGCTCCTAACAATGCTGCCTGATGTTATAAGGAGGGCTTTGAGCTCTGGAAACTCCTTGTGCCCATCTAGGAGAAAGCTAACCCCAGACATGAGACAGAGCTTTAAGAAAGGGAGCAGTGGCTTCAGTGGTACGAGCCAGGTGCTGGACCGCCACTGTTCAGATTCTGCCTCTGCTGCTTCTTTCTGAGCTGTGTGATTTCGGGCAAGTTACTTAACCTCTGAGTCCCAGTTTCTTCCTCTGAAAAATGGAGAGAATGGTAGTACCTGTCTCATAGGTTGTGTGAAGACTGACTGCATTAATATATGTCAAGGACTTAGAATAGTGCCTGTCACATATAATAAGTTTTCTGTAACTGTTTTCATTATATTAACAAGCAAGTTTTGGGGGATTTTGTTTGTTTGAGTCGGGGTTTGCTCTGTCACTCAGGCTGGAGTACAAGTGGCACGATCATGGCTCACCTCAGCCTTGACCTCCTGGGCTTTGGCAATCTTTCCACCTTAGCCTCCCGAGTAGTTGGGACTACAGGCATGTACCACCACACCCAGCTAATTTTTTACGATTTCTGTAGTGATGAAGTCTTGCTATGTTGCCCAGGCTGGTCTCAAATTCGGGGGCTCAAGCAATCCTCCCACCTCAGCCTAATCCCAAAGTACTGGGATTACAGACACAAGCCACTGTGCCTGGCAACATACAAGGTGGAGGTGAGAGGTGGGGGCTGGCCCTGGCTAAGACTGGAGGAGTTTTGAATCTGGCAGAAGGCATCTTCTCTACCCAGTTATCTTCTTCTTTTTTTTTTTTTTTTTTTTTTTTTTTTTGAGTCAGCGTCTCACTCTGTTAGCCAGGTTGGAGTGCAGTGGCATGCTCACAGCCACCGAAGCCTCAATCTGCTGGGCTCAGGTCATCCTTCAGCCTCAGTCTTCCAAGGAGCTGGAACCACAAGTGCGCACCACCACGCCCAGCTAATTTTTTGATGTATTGTAGAGATGAGGTCTTGCCAAGTGGCCCAGGCTGGTCTCAAACCCGTGGGTTCAGGCAATCCTCTCGCCTCCGCCTCCCAAAGTGCTGGGATTACAGGCATGAGCCACCACGCCCGGCAGCTGTCTTCACTCAGCAGCCCCTGCCTGAGCACTGGCTTTGTTTATGGACTACACTGGGCACTGGTGATATGGCCATGAAGAAGACACAACAACTGCCCACGAGAGGCCTCAGGCTCCAGGAGATGGAGCAAACCGCTGCGTCACTCACCTCCCTGAGCAGCAGGGACCCGCCTTGGGAAGAGGATAGTGGGTGCTTTGAAACAAAGCAAGCTGCCCACTGCCTGGCTTTGCCACAAGCTCATCCAAAACTTCCAGCCTAGATCACAGCAAGGGGAACAGAGCACACAAGGATGCCCCAGACTCAAGTGAGGAAGGTCATCCTCAGCTGTGCTGTTCACCCATGTCCAGCTGGGCCCCCGGGCGAGCAGGTCTAATTCTGTCACTGAGTCTGCCTAGGACAGTGTTTCTCACACTCTACATTACTGATACCTTGGGGCAGGGTCATTCTTTGTTTTGGAGGTTGCCCTGTGCATTGCAGGCAGGTAGCAGAGTCCCTGGCCTCTACCTATTAGACGTCAGGAGCAACCTCCCCTCAAATTGTGACAACCCAAAATGCCTCCAGACATTGCCAAATGCCCCCTGGGGGTAAAACCACTTCTGGTTTTAGAATCTGAGGCTCCTTGCCAAAGAGACGCCCCCACTCAACCCAGCGAGGAAGCAGATTTGTCTGACTTCCAGAAGGCGAGGCCCAAGGGATCTTTGTCCCCCAAACTCAGCACTATCTAGGCTGGGGTTGGCCTTGGAGATGACTAAACTCGCAGTCTCCTCGGGCCACCACTTTAAAAAGGTGGAACCGGGCTGGGCCTCGACTGCATTAGAAATTAGTTCTGGTGGGTCTCCGAGGCGTCGCGAACATCAGAGGTGGCTAGGGTGGGAGTGCACGTTCCTCAGGCTTCCTCTGTGGCTATCAGAAAGTTTCTGATATAATAACAATACATATCAGAAAATGAAAAAGAAAAAAATGCCTTACTATGTGTCTTGGGAGATGGACTATCCCAGGAGGCAGGGTGTAGGATAGTGGCAGCAAGAGAGGCATTGGAGTTGGAAAATCCTGGGTTTGATCCTGATTCTGTCACTTCCCAGACATGAGTCCTCGGGCAAGGGACTTCACCTCTCTGAGTACCAGTTTCCATATCTGAAATGGGCAAGTAGGAGCATCTATGACTCACAGCAGTTGTGAGGACTGAAGGATATGGACACGACAGCATTTCAGACAAGGCTTGCCGCGCATGAGATGTCCCAGTGCAGGTTAGCTACAATACCCTCCCTCGCCTCTATTTTATAGATGAATACCCTGAGGTGCATGGAAGGGCCGTGAACTGTCCACAGGCAGACAACCGGACTCCTTCTAGATCTTTAAACCACTTCTGATGGCCAGGATAGAAGTAACTTTCCCTCCCTGGCCTGAGTTGCTTTGCTATGAAATACCTAGGAGGACAGAGGTCAGAATGGTTGATATGTGGAGGCTTATCCATCCCTGAAGTTCCATGAATTAAAAGAATATTTTAGTAATGATGACAGCTAGTTGGTGTTTGTCAGGCTTCTCGCATACTCTATATCTAATCTAGGAACACAGCTAGTGACAGATGAGGGAGCTAAGGCCTCACATCATCTGATAAGGGACTAATATTTAGAAAGTATAAATAATCCTTACACGTCAACACTCAAAAGACAAATTACCCAATTAAAAAAATGAGCAAGGGGTCTGAATAGACATTTCTCCAAAGAAGATATATAAATGGTCAACAAGCACATGAAAAGATGCTCAACATCATTAGCCATCAATGCAAATCAAAATCACAACGAGACAGTATTTCACACCCACTAGGGTGGCTAAAATTGAAAGGACAATAACAAGTGCTGACAAGGATATGAAGAAATCAGAACCTTCACACATTGCTGGTGGGATTGTAAAATGGCGGAGTCACTCTGGAAAGCAGGCAATTCCTCCATCTGACCCAGAAATTCCACTTCTAGATTTTATATGTATGACTAAGAGATATAGAAATGTACATCCACACAAAACTTGTTCACAGCAGCATTATTTATAATAGCTAAAAGGTGGAAACAACCCAAATATCCAACTGATGAATGTATACACAAAATGTGGTACGTCCATACAACGGGATATTATTCAGCAATAAAAAGGAATAAAGTACTGACACCTGCTACAATGTGGATCGACCTTAAAGACATCATGCGAAGTGATAGAAGCCAGTAACAAAGGATCACATATTGTATGGTTCCATTTATATGAAGCTTTCAGAATATGCAAAGACATAGGAACAGGAAGTAGATCGGTGGTTGCGTGGGCTACGGGAGGGGCCGGTGCAGCAAATAAAGATGCCTGTAACACGGAGGGGCTTTCTTTTTGAAGTGAAGAAAATGTTCTCAAATTAGATTGTGGTGGCCAGGCATGATGGCTCACACCTGTAATTCCAGTACTTTGGGAGGCCAAGGTGGGAGACTGCTTGAGGCCAGGAGTCCAAGAACAGCCCAGGCAACACTGTGAGACCTATCTCTACATAAAATTTAAAAATTAATTGGGTGTGATGGCACACACCTGCTATCCCAGCTACTCTGGAGGCGGAGGTGGGAGGATCGCTTAAGCCCGGGAATTGGAAACTGCAGTGAGCTATGATATCCCACTGCACTCCAGTCTGGGTGACACAGCAAGACCTATCTAAAAATAAATAAATAAAATAAAACTAGATAGTGGTGGTGCTTGTACATCTCTATGAACATACTAAAAACCACTGAACTGTGTACAGCTTAAATGGGTGAACACTATTGTATGTGAATTACATCTTAAGAGGGCCATTTAAAACACAAAAGAAATAAGCTGAAGCCTAGGGAGGTAAAGAGACTTATTCAAGGACAATTGGTGAGTTCAGAACGGAAGTCAGGACTCCCAGATCAGAGGGATATTAAAAGGAGCTGTGGGTCTACTCCACGTCGGCACTTCCTGTGCACTATACCTGCCAACAACTCTAAGGGGTAAGCATTCCTGAAGCCAGGCGTGGTGGCTCAAGGCTGTAATCCCAGCACTTTGGGAGGCCAAGGTGAGGGGACTGCCTGAGCCCATGGGTTCAAGAACAGCCCAGGCAACTTGGCGAGCCCTCATTTCTACAATACACCAAAAAATTAGCTGGGCATGGTATCATGCGACTGTAGTTCCAGCTACTTGGAAGGCTGAGGCAGAAGGATCACCTGAGCCCAGCAAGTCGACGCTGGGGTGGCCGTGAGCGTGCCACTGCACTCCAGCTTGGTGTTGGAGTGAGATTTCAACTCAAAAAAAAAAAAAAAGAAGTAAGCATTCCTAACCCCAAGTTATACATGAGGCCCAGAGATGTAAAGGGACTTTCCCCCATCACTGACATAGTTCAGGGGTTTCCCAGAGACAAAAAAGAAGTATTAAAGAAGGTCTCTTGGGAAAAAGCAGAAAGGGGCTGGGTGTGGACAGTCCTGCCTCGGCCTGCAGGAGGGCTCTGACGGGCACGGCACAGCCCAGGGTTGGCCCAGGGAGGTGGGCCTTCACACTCCTGGACGCAACAGTCCTTGGTCCGGGGCTATGGGGGCTGAGGGTGGAAGGTCTAACTTCTCAGGCATTTCTGGACTCCGCACCTGAGGACAAAATGGCTTACAGTCTAACAGCAACCCCTCACAGAAAGGCTTTGGAGTCAAGGCGCAGGCAGGTTGGAAGAGGGCCGCACAAAACCTGTGCAAGGACCCAGGAGGACCCAGGTGTGATACCAAGACCTCCAGGGACGAAACTAGGAAAGAAGAGACTGGGACGTGAAACCAGGTCTGTCCCCAAAGCCCGCAATGTCTCACCCTCTTCAAGAGGGAGGCATCCCTAGGCTGGGCTGGGGAAGAAATGCCCACTGTGTGAATCGCAGGGGAGAGACAGGGTCATGAGTTGGAGCCAGAAGACACTGAGGGCTGTGCCCAGCAGCCACAGGCTGGAGAGGGACTTGAACTTGGGCCCCAAGGGGGACAGAAGAGGAACCAAATATGTCTGGGGTAGAAGGATGGGTGCAGACGGGTGACGACAGGGTGAGACAAGCAGCATCCTCCCTCTGAGGCCTGGATCTAAATGCTGCCGAACCACCTCTTCCCTGCTGCCGGGAGCTCTGGCCTGGGGGTGGAGGGGCCCAGAGAACAGAGGTGACCACAGGCTGCAGGCGTGCTGGGAAGCAACCCCACCAAAGGAACGCTTTTGGACTAACCTCTTCAGAAGGAGGCCGGGTTGCAGCAGGGACACCCTGATTCCTGCCTCCGTCTGCGCCAACCCAGAAGCTGCTGTGTTTGAAGAAAGGCCATCACAGCTGGAAATCCCAGGTGACTGTGACCTGTTCCACTTAGTCACTCAGCACAAAGGGCGTGCTCTGTGAGCAACTTATCAAGAACAGTGGATTCATTCCATCAAACATTCATTCACTCTGGATTTATTAATGCCTGGGATGCACCCGGCTGGCACTCTGTTGGGCACTGGAGGAAAGGGGGCTGGAGAAGGGAGTCTTAAGATAAATCACACAGGGTCTCTGCTCTCAAGGAGCTCATCATCAAGTGGGGGAGACAGACACTGCAGGAATCACACACAGGGTGATAAGCGTCATGGTGAGAATTATGAATGGGAGTACAGAAGCCCAGAGGGAGAACACTCCCCCTTTCTGGAGGAACTGGGGACAAGTCACAAATGACTTGGGTTTTGAGGGATGCATAGGAGTACAGGTAGGTGGAAAAACCTTTTTGTAGTTATCTGAGCCCAGGATCCTTAATTCTATTTACATATAAACACAAAACCCCCCAGCACAGTTTTAATCTACTCTGAATTTCCTTGGATTGCTCTGATCATGAAAACGAGGACAGAGGATATATTGTTTGGTTCGCAGCCTCACTGTGAGTTGAATCACCTGATGCTTGAGTCCCTAATTCAACACACCTATATCCATCTGCATTTGTAGCTGATTCTAGACGTGGCTGCCAGCTCCGACAGCTTTGGCGGCTACAGAAAAACCTTCTGGGCATGCCCAGCCACTTACTTAGGTAAGAATATATGTATTATTATTTTATTAGAAATGTTTTTCCTGGCTGGGCACAGTGGCTCACGCCTATAATCCCAGCACTTTGGGAGGCCGAGGTGAGAAGACTGCCTGAGCCCATGGGTTCAAGACCAGCCTGGGAAACTTGGTGAGACCTCATCTCTACAATAAATCAAAAAATTTGCCGGGCATGGTGGTGCGTGCCCGTAGTTTCAGCTACTTGGACGGCTGAGGTGGAAGAATCGCTGGAGCCCAGCAGATCGAGGCTGCAGTGGCCATGAGTATGTCACTGCACTCCAGCATGGGCAACAGAGTGAGACTCCAACTAAACAATAAAAAATAAAATAAAAATAAAAAAGGAATGTTCTTCCTTTTATTTCTCCTTTACCGCATGGTTAGTGTATTATTATTATTATTATTATCACCGTTTGTAGCACGTGGGGGTAGATTATGTAATCTACGAACCACACTGGAGGATGCTACCGAGGGCAGGACAGACCTCGGTACAGACAGGTCACTGGGGCTGAAGGATACAGCCCCGCCGGCCTCGTTGCGACGACTGGGAGCCGGTCCCATTGCCCCTGGGATGGTTGTCAGTGCGCCTAACAGGCAGAAGCCAGAGTTTGGGGTTCAGAAAACCTACCTTTGGAACTCTTTTCAGTCCTACTGCTTAACTAGCTAAACGACCTGGGGGGATCTGTATAATCTTGCTCATCCTGAACTCCCTCATCTGCAAAATGGGGATAAAAATACCCACCTCAAAGGGTTCAGGGAGGTCAACGGCGGAAAGGCACACATTAAGCGCTCAGCTTATCATTACGGTTTTTGTGGTTGCTTTGCCAAGCAATCCTCCCCAGCTGGACCCCTGAGAGCTGACCAAGCCTTAGCCTCCCAACCCTGTTCCCTCACCACCCCCCATGCTCACCGCCATCTGCCTCAGCACCCTCTACCTCCAGACACTGACAGGTAGGGAGTCCTGAGACAGACGAGCCGTGAAGCCAAGACAACCCGTCGGAACCCTGTTGGATCCGGCCTGCGTCAGGACCCATTCTTCACGGAATGCTGCCCTGGACGGGGTGGAGTCTATTCCCCAGCAGCTGCCCCAGACGCCATGCTGGCTTAGAGTTTCTCCCCCATCATCCCCACCAGCACTGCTGGGGGCCCTGGCAGGTGCTGGGCTGGGTCCCCAGGCCGTGAAGGTCAGCCTGGAGCGGCCTCCCACTCTCCAGCTCTGGCCTCTGAGCCCTTCAGACTCAGCCAGGCCCCGTCCACAGGGCCCACCCCAGCCTCAGGGCACTAGAGACAACTGTTCTCTTCCAAGATTAAGCCCCTACGGACCTAGTCCTAAACAAGCTGCCTGTTTTACAGTTCATGGTATATGAACTCTGGAGTGGGGGTTGAGAGCTGGTTGTTCTCACCACCGTTCCTGTGTTGTTCTTTCCGCCCTTTTTACCACAGACCCTTTCTCTAAACAAGTTCATGCCGGAAGAAGTTCCCAAAGGCGTCATCTCCTGCCTCCAGGGCCTCTGCACTCAGGGTCCCCAGAAAGGTCATGAACCACACATGTGGCACTCAGAGGGAACCAGCCCTGAGTCTTACCCCCAAAGTCACGGGAGCCAGCAGGGTTGCTGGAGCTGAGGTTACCTCTCCCACCCTGAGAAGACCCAGAGTCGTCTCCTTGCTCTTCCTGCCTCTGGCTGAGTCATTAGGAATTCCTAGAAGGTGAGGAATGAAATCTGGTCTCCATCAAGTGCTGGCTGGGGTCACCATGATGACACACGCATGACGCCTGCTCCAAAGAAGTTCACTGTCTGGCTGGGGAGATGGTCATGTAACAGATAACTATGGCTCAATGTGGTACATGTTGAGTACAAGGTTTCCACTAGAGGTTGATGGCCTTCTCATGTGGGAATGGCCAACTAATCCTGCCTGAGCAAGATATAGAGACTCCTGAGATAAGTTAATATTGAAATGGGGTACTGAAGGATGAGTAGGAGTTTTCCTAAGACTGGGCTAGACCCCCAAGCCCCACTCCCCACCCCAAGCCCTACAATTCTGGCATTGTTATCCCATGCCTTTCTTCCTGAGTGGCAATCCTGGGAGAAGAGGAAATGAAGGAGAAACTGAGAATGAATGAAACACAACTCTTTGCACCTGGAAGAGTCCATGTTTAGATTGAACCCTGGCTTGACACATTGGCTTCCCCAGACTGTTCTAAAACACAAAACCAGTACTTCCCAAAGTTAGTCCCACAGAGCATGATTTCCTTAGGAAATTCCTGTATGTTATGTGAAAAAGAAAACTTCAAGATCAAATGAATTCCAGAAACATGAGGTTAGGTAAAGACAAGCAGAGCTTACTGCAGGACTTCTCAGAGCCTTTCCAGGTAAAAAAGAAAATAATAATTTATATATTTAAATTGGTTTTTATGAACAATTTAATGATAATTTTTTTTTTTGCGTTGGAGTCTCACTCTGTTGCCTAGGCTGGAGTGCTGTGCGCATGCTCACAACCACCCTAATATCAACCTGCCAGGCTCCGGTGCTCCTTCTGCCTCAGCCTTCCAAGTAGCCAGAATGACAGGTGCGCGCTACCACGCCCGGCTAATTTATTTATTGTAGAGACGGGGGGGTCTCACCAATTTTCCCGGGCTGGTCTTGAACCCAAGGGCTCAGGCAATACGCTCGCCTCGGCCTCCCAAAGTGCTAGGATTATACAGGCTGAGCCACCGAGCCCGACCAATAAATATTAAAAATATAATAATGACTATTTAACAGCTATCCTTTATTTCCTAGGTCCTAATGTGCCAGACGTGTGCTGTGTATTATCTCATGAATTCTCATAAGAACTTTAGGTCATCATTATTCCCATCAGAGACAAGGAAAACGAATCAGCCCAAGAAAAGTTCACTGCTGAAAATCACACAGTACATGGTGGTGCTGAGACTCAAAGCCGGGTTCCGTCACCCTTGAGTAGGTATGCTGAGCCCCTAAGAAAGGTGTCTGATATCTAGCATTTCCACGCTTATTCAGCCACGGAACCTCTTTTCACCCCGAGTTCCACGGGGTGAGTGCCTTTGGGAAACACCGCTCTAGCTCGCTCCGAGAAGACTCACCAAAAGCCACACAAGGATTCTCAAGGCCCTGCTTCTCTTCCCGCCCACCCCCCACAGCCAGGCCCAGGTCTGACGTCCAGAGCTCTGCAGGCCCTTCTGCGCTCGCCCCCGAGGCTGGTGTGAGCATTGGAAGGGCTCCAGGAGAAGCCGAGATTCCAGCAGCAGCGCCCAAACCGTCCAGAGCTAAAGAGATGACTTCATCGGCCACGTATGACCCTCAGAGCATTCCAAGTTCTGTTCTCAGTTGGTCCCAAGCTGCCGCCTCCATCTCAGCTATGGCTGAGTCTCCAGCAGATGAGACAGACCACGAAACCACGGCCTGCTGGGCAGGGGAAAGCATGGGCCCTCTGAGGGCAGAGGCGATGTGACCACACAGGGCCACTGCCTGGACCCAGGCCTTATCTTCCTGCCTCACTTGGGTCCCTGCACCTCACGCTGAGATCTCCAGACCTTCTCGCCACCACCTCACTGCTGGCAGAGTGGCCCTGCCACAGGCCCCATTTTACCTGACATTCCCCTCCTCCAAACGCTTCACTGGCTCCCTAATGCCCTCAGCAAAAGCCCAAACCACTTGGCCTGGTTTTCAAGGTCCTTGGAGATAGAGGAGATTGTGTCATCATTTTCCCTTTCTCGAGAGAACACACACATGAACCAATGGGGCTGTGATGTAATGACACACACGAGGCCTGGGTGTCCTGTTCTTGAAGTTAAATCATCACGCGGAAGGAGCCAAGCAGCACCTGCTTCATCTCTTGTGCAAATATCTTTTCTCTGGAGTCTGGATTTCACAAGGAACAGAGCAAATAAGTCTTTCCCTTAATGATTAAGCAAGAAAGTGGTGTCTAGATGTCCTACTTGACCCTGCTTCAGACAAGGTAAGGGAGCTAGAAGCGGTTGTCACCAAGGAGCCCCGGGAACATAACAAAAGGGGTTCAGGCCTCTTTTTAGAGCAGTCCCACGGTTAAGGGAGTCCCATCCTCATCCTCCTCTAAGACCAGTGATACATGCCCTTTCGGGGGCCCTGGACTGCTTGAAGAGCAAGAAGTCCTTCTTTGCCAGGGAGCCGGAAGCAGAGTGGGTGATGTCTGAACACTTCTTGGCACTTGTGGGCTAGTCCAGTGCATTTCAATCTGCAAGGTGCATACACATGACCCGGGGAGCTTGTGAACAGGCAGATTTTGATTCCGGAGGTCTGGGGTAGAACCTGGGACTCTGCATTCCTAACAAGCTCCTGGGTCATGTTGGTACAGCGGGGGTCACTCTATGGTGAGCAAGACCTCAGAGAATAAGTAGGCCATCAAAACCCTTCCACCCCTCTTGGACTCCTGGGGTCCCTGAAACCTTGGCTCATTGTGAGGAGAAGATTCTAGGTTAGACCAAGGCAGGGAGGCAGACAATCCCTAACTCCGAAGTCCCCTGACTTTAGGACCTCACTTCTCTCTCTAGTGCATTCATCCCTCACCACCTGCTCTTGACCTTGACGTTATGTGTGGCTTGAGCCTCACCCCTCATGGCCTCCCCACACCCCATGCTATTTCAGACCACTGTGCTCTGCTGAGCCAGACCTTCTGCCTGGAAAGCCCTTCTTACTTTCCACTCATCTGTGAAACCCTCCTGGCATATCACCTCCTCCAGGGAGTTTTCCCGGGTTCCTTGGACTCAGAAAACTGTCCCCACCCACTCACTTCTGTATGTGTTCCTCTTGACCATAACACATGTCATTCTATGGAGACTGTCTGTGTCTGGGTCTGCCGTCCCTGGCAGGCTGCAAGTTCAAACCATAGATCGTGCCTTGTCCTGTTATCTCCCCAGGGCCCAGCATGAGGTCTGGTACACAGTAGGTACACAATAAACATTTGGGGAACAGAGCCAAAGCTGGTGACATCTCCTCCTGGGGAAGAGTTTAGCAGATTCTCTCCATCTCACAGAGAAAAGATTTAATTTTATAAACAAAGCATGTGTTTGTTTTGCTTTCCTGCTCCCTTCTTTTTCTTGAGTTTTGAAAGCCATGAAGCAATGATCATAATTGTACAGTTTGCAGGTGCTTGGCATGGGCTCACTGAATTCCATGAGACAGGTCTGTTCTCAACCCCTTGAACAGATCAGAAAACTGAGACTCACAGGGGCCGTTAACCCATCAAACAGCTCATTCATGGTGGCAGAGCAGAGATTCCAACTGGGCTCTGGCTGATTCCAAGCCCAGGCACCCATCTGTTGAGATCTGGTGGCCGCAGAGCTTGAAGTTTGCATTCCCAGGGGGAGAGGGGAGGTCTAACAAGGGTCGCACGCTGTGGGAAGCAGGAGGCTGTAAGATTTGTGGGATGGGGTCCTAGAGGGCTGGAGAAGAGGGATGGGCCCCTTTTCCAGGGATGAGGAGTCAAAAGAGGATCTAGCCACTGGAGGACTCCGGGGTGAGGGGTCCAGGTCCAGCGCTCCTCAAACGGAGCTGTTCTTGTCTGCAAGACAGCGGGCAACTCACTTTGATATAGACTCACAGAAGCTGCCGGAAGGCTCATCAGCTTTGTCTTGATGGAGATGTGGTGGGGAGGTTTTCTCAAAGGGAAATACAATGTGTTGCCTCCTGAAGAGAGCAGAAAGAACAGCCAACGGACTGACGAGGATTTCCAGGATGAGTCACATCCTGGCTCCAGCCGCCTGAGCCCCACAGGTGTGCTCCCTAACCCACGCTCCCTAGAGGCCAGCCTTTGTCTCTCCACACTCCATCTTCCCACCCCCCTCTGCTCCCCTGAAGCCATCCCTTGTTATAGTGGGCTGGCTGAGGTGGGCCAGAGGGCGAGCAAGGGAACGTCAGCCCCCCTCACCCCCATCCCCTCTCTGGGCCTCTCCTAGCTCCCCCATCTCTTGGTTTCCATGACAGCGTTTGACAATGAGACATCTACTTCAGAATGCTGGTAGGGATGCTTGGCAGGAACCTGAGACACAAGCCTGGGGCGAGGGAAGGGAGCGCTTATCTGCTGAGTGCCTACTGCACGTGGGTCCTGTCTGAGCCGTCACATCCATCACTTCCTGTGCTCCTCACCCCAAACAGGAGGGGCACCATTATTATCCCATTTCACAGACAAGGAGACTGAGGCACAGAGAGGGAGAAGGCACATGCCCAGGGTCCTATAGCCGGTCAGTGGCAGAGTCAGGACTCAAACCAAGACTCCCAAGCCCAGGCCTTTATCACTATGCCACCCTGTCTTGTAGCTAGCGGTCAGTTGTTCAGGTCTGAGCTTCTGTCACTTGCTGCAGGCCTGTGGGCGGATCACTTCACTTCCCGGAGATGCTGGGGCTGGCAAGTCCCATTGCTCTGAGGGGCTGTGAGGACGTCGATAAGTTGGAGAAAGCCTCGGACTCCCGGCTGGAACTCAGAAAGGGGTCTGTTCCTCCATTTCCAACTGGAGAGACCCTACTCCCAGGATTCTGGATGAAGCGTGGGCAAGGGTGCCCCAAATCCACCGGGAGGGCTGCAAGCCAGTGGTGTTCCTTCCGTATCTCCTGCACCCCACCCTGGCGTTCCTGACAACGTAACAGCTCTCGGTGTCTGGTATCCACATTGTGCCAGGAGTCCACTAGTGCCCTGCATGCTTGTGGTGACTCCGGGAGGCAGACATGATTACAGAGCTCTTGTTACAGATCAGGAAACCCACTATGGCACTGGGTGGCGGCAGTGCTGGCGTCTACCTGGGCGACCGGGTCCAGCACACCACGGAGACATGGGTTATGCTCAGTTCCACCTTGAAAATACACCCAGAAGTTGGTCACTTCTCATGCCTCCAAGCTGTACCCTGGTCTAGGCCACCACTACCCCAGCTTGGATGGCACTGGCCTCCCATGGCGTCCCCCTCACGTCACCCTCCTCTCCTTGTGTGTTGTCCACACATCTGTGTCACTAGAGGCTACATTCACTCTCACTCATTACGCTCAATCACTTGGGCCTACCCATTTTTTCTGGAACATTCCAAAGAACTTCCAGCCCAGGGCCTTGCTGTTCCCTCTTCCCAGAATGTTTTCCCTAGATAATAAGCAGCCTCATTTCCTTCCTGGACTCAACGCACCCTTCCCGCCCTATGTGAAAGGGCTCCTCCCACCCCCACCCACTCATTCCTCATCTTCAGCACTGGGTGAGCCCTCCACTCCTTGATTTACCTCTTGCAGGCCCCTCTACTGGGATGTAAGCCAGGCTCTCCCATCTTGTTCATCCCTGTATCTCAGCACCTAGAACAGTCCTTGACACCCACTAGGGAGATAAAATATTATTTCATACTTCTTGAATGAATAAATGTCTGGGGAAAGCTGAGCCTGTGACGTCATTACCCCAGATCTTGGTGACTAGGCCACCCATGGGCACTAGACCAGAGACAGTCATGCATGGGCTACCTGTGGGTGGCCTGAGAAAAACTGTGCTAACTTGACTAAACAAATTCCCTCGTGAAAGGCTGAGTGTGAAACACAATGAGAGTTAGAAGCCAATAGGAGTTGGGGCAGAAATCTCAAACCATGAGACTGCAGAAACTACCAGGCCACAGAAGCTGTGAATTCCACATGTTACAGCCCAGTAGTGTCAGGGGACAGCAGATATCATGGGTCTACAGATGCCAGGGAACAACAGCAGAAACCAGGGGAAAAGAGAGGTCAACGTCAGCAAAAGCCAGGGAAAGCAGACATTATGGGTCTGCAGAAGCCAGGGGACAGCAGATGTCATGGGCCTGCCTGCAGAAGACAGGGGTCAGATGTCGTGGGCCTATAGAAGCCGGGGGACAGTAGATATCATGGGCCTACAGAAGCCAGGGGACAAAAGATATCATGGGCCTACAGAAGCCAGGGGACAACAGATGTCATGGGCCTGCCTGCAGAAGACAGGAGACAGATGTTATGGACCTATAGAACCTGGGGGACAGCAGATGTCATGGGCCTACAGAAACCAGGGCAAAGTAGATGTCATGGGCCTGCAGAAGCCAGAAGATGACAGATGTCATAGGCCTGCAGAAGCCAGAAGACGACAGATGTCATAGGCCTGCAGAAGCCAGGAAACATCTGTTCTGTCATGGCCTACAGAACCTAGGGGACAGCAGATGTCATGGGTCTGCAGAAGCCAGGGAATATCTGTTCTGTCATGGCTTACAGAACCCAGGGGATAGCAGATGTCATGGGCCTGCAGAAGCCAGGGGACAGATGTCATGGGCCTACAGAATCCAGGGGACAGTAGATGTCATGGGCCTGCCTGCAGAAGACGGGACAGATGTTATGGGCCTATGGAACCTGGGGGACAGCAGATGTCACAGGCCTACAGAAGCCAGGGCACAGTAGAGGTCATGGGCCTGCAGAAGCCAGAGGACAGCAGATGTCATGGGCCTGCAGAAGCCAGGGGACATCTGTTCTGTCATGGCCTACAGAACCCAGGGATGGCAAATGTCATGAACCTACAGAACCTAGGGAACAGCAGATGTCATGGGCCTGCAGAAGCCAGGGAATGTCTGTTCTGTCATGGCCTACAGAACCCAGGGGACAGCAGATGTCATGGGCCTGCAGAAGCCAGGGGACAGATGTCATGGGCCTACAGAATCCAGGGGACAGCAGATGTCATGGGCCTGCCTGAGAAGATGGGACAGATGTTACGGGCCTATGGAACCTGGGGGACAGCAGATGTCACAGACCTACAGAAGCCAGGGCACAGTAGATGTCATGGGCCCGCAGAAGCCAGAGGACAGCAGATGTCATGGGCCTGCAGAAGCCAGGGGACATCTGTTCTGTCATGGCCTACAGAACCCAGGGACAGCAAATGTCATGAACCTACAGAACCCAGGGAACAGCAGATGTCATGGGCCTGCAGAAGCCAGGGGACATCTGTTCTGTCATGGCCTACAGAACCCAGGGACAGCAAATGTCATGAACCTACAGAACCTAGGGAACAGCAGATGTCATGGGCCTGCAGAAGCCAGGGGACAGCAGATGTCATGGGCCTGCAGAAGCCAGGGGACATCTGTTCTGTCATGGTCTACAGAACCCAGGGACGGCAGATGTCATGAACCTACAGAACCCAGGGGACAGCAGATGTCATGGGCCTGCAGAAGCCAGGGGACAGTAGATGTCATGGGCCTATAGAAGCCAGGGAACATCTATTCTGTCATGGGTCTACAGAATCCAGGGGACAGCAGATGTCATGGGCCTGCAGAACCCAAGGAACAGATGTTATGGGCCTGCAGAAGCCAGGGGACAGATGTCATGGGCCTACAGAAGCCAGGGGACAGCAGATGTCTTGGGCCCGTAGAAACCAGGTGACAGCAGATGTCATGGGCCAGGTGAAGTCAAGTGACAGTAGATGTCATGGACCTACAGAAGCTAGAGAACATCAGATGTCATGGGCCTGCCTGCAGAAGATGGGACAGATGTCATGGGCCTACAGAATCCAGGGGACAGCAGATGTCATGGCCCTGCAGAAGCCAGGAGACATCAATATCATGGGCCTGCAGAACCAGGGAACAGCAGATGCCATGGGTCTGCCGAAGCCAGGGGACAGCAGATGTCTTGGGCCTACAGAAGTCAGGGGACAGCAGATGTCTTGGGCCCGCAGAAGCCAGGGGACAGGCAGATGCGCTGGGCCTGCAGAAGTCAGGGGACAGCAGATATCATGGGCCTGCAGAAACCAGAAGGTGAAATTTCTTCCCACTGGGGCAGGAATGCTTGTCCCCTGTGTTCTGTAGGTTTTCAAGTCCTTGCGGGTGCTCCACTGATACTGTTCAATGAGTGGTGGATGGATACTGGGAAGTGCAGTTGGTTTGGCAAGTAGAGTGCACGCTGGGCTGTGAGTAGCTGAGTCCCCTCACTGTCCTGCGTTAGAGACACAGAGGACTGCTCAGAGGGAGGACAGGATCAGGGCCCCTCGTTCCTCCAGTTACTGTGGGGCCTGTGGTGACACTGTGCTGTTTTTTTATATCCCCGTGTGTGGACAGTACTACCCTGTCAACCGAGGATGAACCAGGCATGTCCGTTCCCCTTCAACCCAGCAATGCCCTATGGAAAACCTGCCTGCGTGGAAGGTGGAACTTGGAGAGTGCATTTCCCCACTTCCTTTCTTTCTTTGCTATTTCTTCTTCTTCTTCTTCTTTTTTTTTGAGACAGCTCACTGCAGCCTCGACCTCCTGGGCTCAGGTGATCCTTCCACCTCAGCCTCCCAAGTAGCAGGGACTACAGGCATGTACCACCACGCCTGGTTAATTTTTTTTTTTTTTTTTTAGAGCCAAGGTCTCACTACTTTGCCTAGGCTGGTCTCAAACTCATAGGCTCAAGAGCTGGGATTAACAGGTGTGAGCCACCACACCCAGCCCTTTCTTTCCTTTTTAAAACAGACTTATTGAGATACAATTCACATACTGTAACCCTCACTAATGTTGTTATGTATATTTTATCACAATGACAACTACCCCCAAAATCCCCTGTTGTAAGTGGGGATTCAACGGGGCCATGGGGCTCATGTGGGCGGAGAAGGTGGGAGTGCACGTGTGCAGCAAAGACGTGGTGATTAGGAAGCACAAGGCATGCTGGGAAGGGCTGGTGTGGATGGGGCCAGTGGCAGGTCTAGCGGGTGGGAGGCACCCAGAACCCGTGTGCAAAGTGCCTCTGGGGCCCCAGATAAAGGTCTGGATGTGTCTTGGTAAGCCTCAGAAAGAAAGCACAGTGGATAGCCTTGGAGGCTAGCAGACCTCGGTCTAACACGAGGTGTGGCCCTGGGCAAGTCACCCTCTCTCTCTCTGGGCACAAGTTCCCCCAGTGAAGGAGAGACCTGCCCCATCAGCTCTCGAAGTTCTCACTTCTAAAGTATTGCGGTCAAATACACAGAGCTGGAAAGCAGACCTGGCTCTGAATCCCAGTTTCTGCACTTTCTAGCTGTGTGGCCCTGGGCAAGATACTCCACCTCTCTGAGCATCAAGCCCCTCATCTCAAAGATGCAGATAATAGCAGTCCTGACCTCACAAGGTTGTTTGGAGGCTCGAAGGAGGCAACACACATAAGCGCTCAGCACAATGCCGGGAACCCAAGAGGTGCTCTGTCTATACCATCATGACCTTGTGTCAGGTGATGACCATCAGATCTATGAGGGTGATGTTACAAACGATTAGGCACAGAAGCCAAGATCTGCTCCAAACCACAGTGTTTTCCAAGTAACTTTTAGTGCATGTGAGCACACACACACATACACATACACACACACACACACACACAGAGCTCTGTATCTGGGATAAAAGGGAGCAAAATGCATTCATCAGAAAAACGCTTGATTCTGGAGAGGTTTCTCCTAGTGACCAAGAACGCAGAGAAAGCCCTCCATATTCAGAACTAGTGTAGTGAGATCGCCGTACGGTGCTCAGCACGGATGGGGTGACCTGGCCTGCCATCAGCTCCTCAGCTATCCCAATCCCTGGAATACATTCAAGGTTTGTGCTTCAATCTGCAGAGTTAGATGCGCATTTGACTTTTCTTCCCTACTTGCCCCTGTGTGGTTTTTTTTCTGCCTCTAACAGAGAGATAAAAAACCCAAATCTCTAGGGACCAGAGAGCACTCAATACCAGAAACCCACAGATAAGTTTCACAAATTAGTCCTGTTAACTAGCCTGAAACTCAGGAAAAGGGGTGTGTGCCCAGGACCCGGAAACACCCACTTTTTATATTTAGAGGTGGAGGGAGTGAATGCCTGACTGCGACCTAAGATACCGAGTAAAAAGTCAGAAGGATTACCTAAGGCTGAGCTATTGCCAACAACGTTCCAGGCAACTGGCATCACACCTTGGGCAGCTTGGAGCACAGTGGGAAGGAACCAGAGGATCTCAGTTCAAATCTCAGCTTGTGTGCTTATGAGCTGTGTGACCTTGGGCGCGTCACTCAGCCACTCTGAGCCTCCCACAGTACTATGCTTTCCCACCCGAGAATATCATATCCCGCTTTGTTGTTGCTACTTGTCTGCCACCTGTCTTCTTCACCCTGTCTCCTGTGAGGGCGGCAGCTATGTCTGTCTGTCCACCACACAGTAAGCACACAAGGTGCATGAACAGACTCAACTCCTGTTTCACTTTTCTGCATCTCTGCTGCTAGGGCCTTTCCCTGTTTGGGTCTGGCGAGCAGTTCAGATTCATCCAGTACAGTCCCAAGCACTCAAGGGAGGGCTTTTTCTTCAGCAGGGTCACTGCTCAAAAGGCCTAGGTCTGCATCCGATGCAGGAATAAGCTGCATGGCTGCTCCTATTTCTGGCTTGATTCGAGGATTTAATAAAGGAAGTGGAGTTGAGACAATGGGCTCAGTTGAGTGGAGAAGCTATAAATTTTCAACTCCCGCAAGAATGGGAGCGACTTCTATTAATATCCAGATAGCGGAATGCACGACACAGTCTAAGTCTGTCGCCCTGTGTGGCAGAGGAAAAGTAGGAGTGGAGGAGGAAATAGTATACCTTTGTGTGCAAAAAGGGTTTTAGGAAGAAACTAGCATACATTTCCATCTCTCGAGGAGCCGACAGTCTGGTGGTGGAAAGAGACAGGTACTTCGGGTATTTATCTTAGTCTGTGATGAGTCCACGAAGCATCTCGAGCCAGTCTGGGGAACCAGGGTGGCAATGAGGGAAGCGGATACTGTCCCTCAAGCCGTCCCTCCTTCTTCACGCCATCCCCCCGCCCCCCAGTCCGCCTACCTTCCTTTCGTTCCACAGGACACTCCTTACAGCCCCTCCTCACTCATCTGCCTTAGTCACTTTCTGTTGCACTCGCTGTCATACTCTAGGAAGCAGCTGGCCCCGCCATGTGCCCTTCCCGAAGCATGCCTGGCCCACCTTATGCCTCTGCTCATGTCCTCTGCCTGAATGACCTTCCTCCACAACTCTACTCACACACACGTCAAAAAATTAGCTGGGCATGGTGGCATGTGCCTGTAGTCCCAGCTGTTTGGGAGGCTGAGGCGGAAGAATTGCCTGAGCTCACAAGGTCGAGGCTGCCATGAGCCATGATTGTGCCACTGCACTCCAGCCTGGGCGACAGAGTGAGACTCCAACTAAAAAAAAAACAAAAAAAAAACATTAAAAAACAAAAGGCAAGTGGATTGTCTGAGCCCACAGGTTCAAGACCCACCTCGGCAACTTGGTGAGACCTCATCTCTACAATAAAAAAAAAAATGAGCCGGGCGTGTTAGCG